>NW_021620158.1:0-9560 GCF_004785775.1 Grammomys surdaster | reverse complement strand
CCCTCTTTAGTTTACAGGGAAGGGGGAGATGTCAGAGACCAGGACCCCTAACAGGGACCCCTGCCAGCCTTCCCCCTCGCCTGGAAACCGAAGCCTTGTCACCCACCTACATCCTGTTCAGTTGAATACCTTGACTATGCCTCATCCTGCTGAAAGCTGATGCACAAAGAGATAGCTACTTCTGAGAAAAGCCCCTAACCACAAAATGTTCTAGGGCACAGGCCAAGAAGAAGCTGTACCTTTCCATGACCCCACCTGCCTTCCCCCTCCCCTAACCCGAGCTTGTTATAAAAAGCTTGCCTTTTTTAAAAATACACGGCTCTTGACAAGCAACCGTTTGCTTGGGTCCTTCCTTTCTCCCGCCCGTTTCTCTTCCAGGTTTTGGTTCCCCTCGCCCCCACGAATAACCGAGTCCCGCAGGCCGGGACAGGTGGCGCCCAACGTGGGGCTCGAGGCACGGACCTCTCCGGACGGACACCCCAAGAGAAAGCAGCTGCGACATCCGACATCGTTGAAGAGAGAGGCAGTCGTCGCCGCCCTAGACCTGCCGACCTCGGTGAGTTTTATTTTCATTCCGTCCCATAGAAATGGGCCATTCATTGTCAAAGGAGGCGAGTTTCATTAAGGGCCTCAAAGATGCACTCAGAGAGAGAGGACTCAGGGTAAAGAAAAAGGATCTCGTAAAATTTTTTATTTTTGTTGATGAAAAATGTCCTTGGTTTATGATTGATGGACCGACTATACATCCAAAGAAATGGCAGAAAGTTGGATGAGAATTAAATGAAAAAATAGCCAAGGATAAAGATGAGGGAATAACAAAGGCAATATTTTCTTTTTGGGGTTTAATTAGAGATGTCATTGAGGATGCTCAGGGAGATGAGGGAAAGCGCCAACTGCTTTCGGTGGCTGAATATTGTCTTAGCCAGTCTCGTCCTGGGTCGCGAAATTCCAATCGCGACCAAGATCCATCAGACACCTTGACCAATGAAGCTGGCCCCGCCAGGGAGATTGATCCCCTTAGACCGCCCTCCCGGACATCTGACTCCTTTTCCACCCTTGATGTGTCGGTCACTTCATCTAAGCCCTCCCCCGTTCACCTTTATCCCCCTCTGCCATCGCCCCCCCTCCTCTCTTCCTCTCCTTTGCGTCCGCCTCCATATGTTCTACCCTCCGCGGCTCCCTGCCCCCCTCCCGAAGTTTCTTCTTCTTCTTTTATTGCTCCTGTCTTCCCTTCCACTGCTCCCGCCTGCGGGATTGATGCCGCCGCGTCCCCTCTCTCGCCCTCTTCCCAGCTTCCTGATTCCTTAGATCTTCCTGATACAGCCAACCTTGAGGTGGAAGCTGCCCGCCGACATGCTCCTGATCAGCCTCCTCTAAGAACTTTGACTTTTCCCCTCATATCTGGGCCAGACCTGCCCGCTTCTCTGTCTTCCGTTCGCGCTCACCTTTCTGATCAGCTCCGGGAACTGACTGGCATTCTCCGCCTTCAGGATCAGGTCGCGCGCCTTTCAGTTCTTTGTGCACCACAACCTCCCTTGCGCTTGGCTTTTCCAGTTACCCGCTCCGGCCATGGGTCCTCAGACCCTGCTCCGGACCCCCAGCCCTCTTCCACAACTAACCAGGGGTCCCCGCCCACGAATCCCGCGCCCCCTACGGGTGACCCTCCCCCGGGCCCAGTTCATGATTCCTCGGACGAGGGTGCTTCCGAGGAGGGAGGAAGCGAAAGCGAGGAGGAAACACCCGCTCCCCCAGACGCTCCCGTTCCTCCTGCGCCTGCTCCCCCTGCCACAGTCTTTAAAAAGCTCCGTTTTAAACAACTCAAAGATTTGAACTCGGCGGTCCGTGATTATGGACCGAACGCCCCCTTTACGCTGTCTCTCCTTGAAAGCCTGGGTGGCGGTGGCTATTTGACCCCCAATGAGTGGTTTTCAGTCGCCCAGGCCGTGCTAACTCGTGGCCAGTTCCTTTCCTGGCAGGCTGATTGGGCTGATCGCTGCCGCCAGCAGGCTCGGAGTAATCTCTCCTCGGGCCGCCGCCCCGCTTCGGGGTGGACTCTCGATAAACTTTTAGGGAGGGGCAAGTATGCCACAGATCAGAGGCAACAGAAATTCTCTTTGGGCCTTCTGGCCCAAAGTTCCTCGGCCGCCATGAGTGCCTGGAGAGCGATTCCTATGAAGGGTTCAGTCCTTTCCCCTTTAACGAAGGTTACTCAGGGGGCTAATGAAGAGTTCTCAGAATTCATCGCTCGCCTCCTGGAGGCAGCAGAGAGAACTTGGGGGACGGGTCAGGAGAACAACAAACTCCTTTTGCAATTGGCTTATGAGAACGCCAATTTAGCGTGCAGGACCGCCCTCAGGGGCAGGTATAAGGACAAAGACCTAGATGAAATGATTAAACTCTGCAAAGATGTAGATCCCTTCGCTCAGAAAGTCTCCCAGTCTATAAATCTGGCTGTGGGTGCTGCTACTGGCGCCGCCCAGAATCATACATCCTGCTTTCGGTGCGGCCAAACTGGCCACTTTGCTCGCCAGTGCCCCTCAGATAGAGCCCTCCCCCAAGCGGGGAGAGAGCGCCCTTTGCCTTCTGCCCTCTGCCCTCGCTGCAGGCGGGGTAGACACTGGGCTAATACCTGTCGCTCTAGGACTGATATTCTGGGAAACCCTCTTTCTCCCCTTCCGGGAAACGGAGTGAGGGGCCAGCCCCGGGCCCCTCAACCAGTCACCTTCCTGCCGGCCTCGGGGAATAGCCAGGCGGGGCCACGCCAGACCCTTCAACAGCAGCTCCCAAGCCAGTCACAGCCCTCCGCCGGGCTACCCCAGGGAGCGGGGGAATGGACCTCTGTGCCTCCACCGATACAATACTAGAGGCGGATAAAGGAGTCCAGATAATTCCCTCAGGGGTCTTTGGCCCCCCTCCGCCTAAAACCTACTATCTCATCTTGGGCAGAGCTTCTGCCACGCTCCAGGGCATCACTGTCTTCCCCTCGATTGTTGATAATGACTATGTGGGAGAGATTAAGGTTTTGGCTGCAAGCTCCCGAGGCCCCATCCATATTCGCCAGGGACAGCGCCTTGCACAGGCCCTTCCCCTCCCATTGGACACGACCTCGCCTTCACTGGGCTCATCCCGGGGTGCCTCCATCCCGGGGTCCTCAGATGTCTATTGGGTTCAAAGAATTTCACAAGAACGCCCACAATTAAAACTTAAGCTTAATGGCAAAGCCTTTGTGGGCATTCTGGACTCTGGGGCTGACTCCACAGTTATCTCCCAGGCCTCTTGGCCCCCTTCCTGGCCCTGCCAGCCCTCTCTGACCCACCTCCAAGGCATTGGCCAGTCCACCAATACCCTCCAGAGTTCCCAATTGCTAACCTGGGAGGACCCTGAGGGCAACTCTGGACACGTCAGACCTTTCATTGTTCCAGGCCTCCCTATCAATTTGTGGGGCCGAGACATTTTGAGTCAAATGGGAGTTCTCATGTTCAGCCCCTCTGTGGCTGTCACCCATCAGATGCTAGATCAGGGATTTATTCCTGGCCAGGGCCTGGGTAAAAACAACCAGGGAATTCCTGCTCCCCTTGAGGTCTTGCCAAAGACCTCGCGTTCAGGACTAGGTTATGACTCAAATTTTTCCTGAGGGCCATTGCTCCCCCTGCACTCCAGGCAGACAGGATCACCTGGAAATCAGATCTCCCTGTCTGGATTGACCAATGGTCCCTTCCTCAACACAAGCTCACTGCGGCCATGCAGTTGGTGCAGGAACAGCTAGATGCTGGCCACATTGAGCCTTCTACCTCCCCTTGGAATACCCCTATATTTGTGATCCAGAAAAAGGGGGGTAGGTGGAGACTGCTCCAAGACCTCAGAGAAGTTAATAAGACCATGGTTCCGATGGGAGCCCTCCAGCCTGGCCTCCCCTCCCCTGTGGCCATACCTAAAAGATATTACAAAATGGTCATTGATTTGAAAGATTGCTTCTTCTGCATTCCTCTACACCCAGAGGATAGCAAGCGCTTTGCTTTTAGTCTTCCCATTGTTAACTGCATTGGACCATCTCCCCGGTTCCAGTGGAGGGTCCTGCCCCAGGGCATGGCTAATAGTCCTACCCTATGCCAAAAATTCGTGGCGCAAGCCATTGACCCCTTCCGCCTTCAACATCCCGAGTTGTACATCATTCATTACATGGATGATATCCTTCTGGCCGGTCCTGATGAGACTGCCCTACATGGGACAGGCCAGCAGCTGATCACTGCTCTACAGGACCTTGGGCTACAGATAGCCCCCGAAAAGGTCCAGCTTCAGCCTCCCCATTTATTCTTAGGCTTTGAGCTTCACCCTTCTAAGATTCTTTCCCAAAAGATTGAGCTCAGAAAGGACTCCCTGCGCACACTTAATGACTTTCAGCGCCTCCTGGGAGATATAAATTGGCTACGCCCCTACCTGAAGCTGACCACTGGAGAACTTAAACCTCTTTTTGACATTCTTCAGGGAGATTCAGATCCTTCTTCCCCCCGCACACTGACCCTTGAGGCCGCCTCCGCCCTTGCGCGTGTGGAGAAGGCTATTCAACAACAGACTGTTACTTATTATTCTCCTGCTTCCCCTTTGTGGCTGTTGATCCTCCCCACTGTGTTCGCCCCCACAGGACTCTTATGGCAATCCAAGCCTTTATATTGGCTCCACCTGCCTGCCACCCCCGGCTAAGGTTTTGCCCACCTATCCGTCCCTGGTGGCACAAATAATAAAACTAGGAAGAAAGACTTCCCTCAAACTTTTTGGTAGAGACCCTGACATTGTCAGCCTCCCTTACAACGCTGCTCAGGTCAAATGGCTCTTACAGACTTCAGATGACTGGGCTGTCAATTGTGTCTCGTTTCAGGGAAAGATAGACAACCACTATCCTTCTGATAAGCTTATACAGTTTCTTGAGCACCAGGCAGTGGTCTTCCCTAGAATTACCAAAAACTCTCCCATTCCCCAGGCATCTCTAGTCTTTACAGATGGATCCTCCTCCGGGATTGCAGCCTTTCATCTCGATGGACGGGTTTCTAGAGTCCAAACAGAATTTTCCTCGGCACAGTTGGTGGAGTTGGTTGCAGTTATTCAGGTCTTTAAGGCTCTCCCAGACCGTGCCTTTAACCTGTTTACTGATAGTGCATATGTGGCTCAGTCAGTGCCCCTATTGGAAACTGTTCCTTTTATTAGGCCATCCACCAATGCCTCCCCACTTTTTTCTGAGCTACAGAGGCTAATCCTGGCCAGATCACACCCGTTCTTTGTGGGACACATACGTGCCCACTCTGGCCTCCCTGGACCCCTTAGTGGGGGTAATGACCTTGTCGATAGGGCCACCAGGGACTCTCAAACACCTCTGGTGACGCTGGCCACACTCCCTGATGCCGTCCAGAGGGCACAGGAGGCTCATCGACTCCACCACCTGAATGCCCAGACCCTCCGGCGGCTGTTCTCCATCACCAGAGAGCAAGCACGCCAGGTTGTCCGCCAGTGTCCAGGCTGTCTTACCCTCCTGCCTGAGCCCCATTTGGGGGTGAACCCCCGAGGTCTTACTCCAGGGGATTTGTGGCAAATGGATGTTACCCATTTTGCCCCCTTTGGTAAACTTAAATACATTCATGTCTCCATTGACACCTTCAGTGGCTTTCTCTGTGCTTCACTACAGGCTGGAGAGGCCACCAAACATGTTGTTAATCATTTGATCTCCTGCCTTGCCTATGTAACCTTGCCCAAGGTTCTTAAGACTGACAACGGCTCTGGATACACGAGCACTGCCTTTAAACAGTTTTGTGCTCAGCTCAACATTAAACATATCACAGGCATTCCCTATAACCCTCAGGGACAGGGAATTGTTGAAAGGGCACATCAGTCTCTAAAAAACATGCTCCTAAAGTTGCAACATTCAGGGGGCATTCTCTACCCCCAAAAGGGAAATTGTAAGGCGTTACTAAACCATGCCTTGTTTGTCCTCAATTTCCTAACCCTCGATGAGAGGGGCAGATCTGCTGCAGACAGGTTCTGGCACCCTTCCACAGCGGAGTCCTATGCCAGGGCCTTGTGGAAGGATCCACTTACACATAGGTGGAATGGCCCCGACCCAGTCCTGATCTGGGGGAAGGGACATGCGTGCATCTATGACTCCAAAGAACAGAGTGCACGCTGGCTACCAGACAGACTGATAAAAATAATGGACTCTTCTCCTAAAAATTGTGACCCCCTTCCAGGGAACCCCCCTGAGAACGCCTAAATGTGCTCTCTTGCAGGAGCCCCAAGGATGCTGCTATCCACCTCGCTCCTGGCGACTTGGACCTTGGTTGCTACAGCCATCAACCTGCCTCACAATCCTTATATGGTGTACAACTTCACTTGGGTGATCATCAATCAAGCCGGAGACATGGTCAACTCCAGCTCCTCCCTTGGTACCTCTCCCCATTGGCCCGTCCTCCACATCGACCTTTGTGCTCTGGCTGTGGGGGCTGATCCATATTGGGGGCTGGAAGACCAGGTCTGGCCCCTGGAGGGGGCCCCCAATCTTCCTGAGCGAGACACAACAAAATTCGAACCCTGTCGTTCGGCCCCAGGGCGCTCTACCCTCCACAACTTTCTTAGAAGGGGAATTTATGTTTGCCCTGGTCCCCGTCACTGCCCTCATGGCACAGGCTATCGTTGTGGAGGGGTTGCAGACTTTTTTTGCGCTTCGTGGGGATGTGAAACCACGGGAGACACATACTGGAAGCCTTCATCCTCCTGGGACTATATCACTGTCAACCGCTCTGCCATGCCCGGTAACCCCTACATGCTTTGCCGTGGCTGGTGCAACCCCATATCCATTTTCTTCACCTCATCGGGCCAGTCCCAAGATTGGACAGGCTCGGGGTACACCTGGGGTCTCCGCGCCTACTTTAAGAGCTGGAATCCAGGACTCCTCTTTACCATTAAGCTCCTTAAAGAAATCCCCAACAAACATCAGGCTGCTCTAGGCCCAAATCCTGCCCTGCGGCAGCCCGCTCCTCCTCACGCTCGACGCCCTACCAGTCCCCTCCTCCTTCCCCATGCCTCAGCTGTCCCTCTGGTCACTCTTTTTCAGCCCACCATTCCCGGGGGACCCCCTCGATCTGCAGACCTTATTGTCTCTCTGGCCAATGCTTCCCTTGAAGCCATGCGCGTGGCTAATTCTTCTGCTTTTCCTGAGTGTTGGATGTGTTTTGACCCTACCCCACCATTTTATGAAGGCATTGCGACCTTCGCAGACCCCCAGTTTACCAACAACTCCTTAACCCTCCTTCCCCTCCCAAACCCTGAGGGTGGATTGACCCTAGCCTCTATCTCTGGCATGGGCACCTGCCTGCTTGGGCCCAAGATGCTTCCCCCTAGAGATCTTTTCCCTGTTTGCAATCAGACTCTCACTATCAATACAACCTACCTGTATGTGGTTGCGCCTAATAATACCCTCTTTGCCTGCTCAAATGGACTGACCGCTTACATCTCCACCTCCAGATTCCTTTCCCATGATTATTGTGTTGTTGTTACCGTCCTCCCTCAATTTTTTGTTTATGAGCCCGAGTCCTTCCTACGCTTCTTTGAATCCGGGGTCCCACACAGAGACAAGAGAGAGCCTCTGACTGCGCTCACCCTCTCAGTCATCCTGGGTCTGGGTGCAGTCGGGGCAGGAACGGGTATTGCGTCCCTTGTAAGGAATGACCAAAATTTTGCCCACCTCCAGTCTTTAATTGATCAGGACCTTGGTCACCTGAGAGAGGGCATCCAGGACCTCACTGAGTCAGTGGCCTCCCTTTCCGAGGTGGTCCTCCAAAACCGACGAGGACTTGACCTACTCTTTTTGAAGGAGGGGGGATTGTGTGTGGCCCTTAGAGAAGAGTGTTGCTTTTACTCAGATAAGACAGGTTTGGTGAAAAACAGTTTAGAGAAAGTTAAAAAGAGCCTTGAAGAGAGAAAGAGAGCAAGAGAACAAGAATCTTGGTACAAAAATTGGTTTTCTACCTCCCCTTGGCTTACTACCCTGCTGCCCACTATATTGGGGCCCCTTGTTGGTATTCTTTTGCTTCTCTCCTTTGGCCCTTGGGCTTTTAATCGCCTCACAAGTTTTGTTAAAAATCAGATAGATTCCACAGTTAAAAGACCAGTTGAAGTCTACTACCATCAGCTAAAAGCAGAGGACGACACCGTGGCTGTCGCCCATGTGGTGGTGACACAACCTGAAGATGAAGATGTGGGGCCCGCGCGCTCCTCACCTTGGCCGGCCTCTTAACTTTCGGGCCCTACAGGGGAGCTCCTGGCTCTCTTGGCTGACCTTCCGTATCCCTAGATAATTGAAGACAGGCGTCTCTACCCCACCCCGTTTAATTGGCTTGCCCCTGCTATTGCTTGAAAGAACCTCCCAATAGCTGCCTCGACAGCTGCATCCCGGCCTTGGCCTAGCTACATCCCAGCCTTGGCCTAACTGCAAGCCTGGCACTAAACAGGATGCGACCTCATAGCCCCTGCACCCTGAGGACTTGCTTCCATTGCACCAGGAGTGGGTATGAGGATCACAAGGGGACCAGCTCTTGCACCTCACGGGCCTTAGCTGCCATTGCACGTGAGAGAGTGGTCTCCCCTTCTCCTTCATGACCACGAACTTGGTCTTGACAGACAGCCAAGACTGTCTACCAACGGTGCCTCTCAATGGCCTTGCTGCCCTTCTGGGACCGCGAACTGCCTACGGCCGGGATGCCCTCCCAAATTCGCCCATCCTTGAGTTTCTTCCTCTAAAAGACACCCTCTTTAGTTTACAGGGAAGGGGGAGATGTCAGAGACCAGGACCCCTAACAGGGACCCCTGCCAGCCTTCCCCCTCGCCTGGAAACCGAAGCCTTGTCACCCACCTACATCCTGTTCAGTTGAATACCTTGACTATGCCTCATCCTGCTGAAAGCTGATGCACAAAGAGATAGCTACTTCTGAGAAAAGCCCCTAACCACAAAATGTTCTAGGGCACAGGCCAAGAAGAAGCTGTACCTTTCCATGACCCCACCTGCCTTCCCCCTCCCCTAACCCGAGCTTGTTATAAAAAGCTTGCCTTTTTTAAAAATACACGGCTCTTGACAAGCAACCGTTTGCTTGGGTCCTTCCTTTCTCCCGCCCGTTTCTCTTCCAGGTTTTGGTTCCCCTCGCCCCCACGAATAACCGAGTCCCGCAGGCCGGGACAGGTGGCGCCCAACGTGGGGCTCGAGGCACGGACCTCTCCGGACGGACACCCCAAGAGAAAGCAGCTGCGACATCCGACATCGTTGAAGAGAGAGGCAGTCGTCGCCGCCCTAGACCTGCCGACCTCGGTGAGTTTTATTTTCATTCCGTCCCATAGAAATGGGCCATTCATTGTCAAAGGAGGCGAGTTTCATTAAGGGCCTCAAAGATGCACTCAGAGAGAGAGGACTCAGGGTAAAGAAAAAGGATCTCGTAAAATTTTTTATTTTTGTTGATGAAAAATGTCCTTGGTTTATGATTGATGGACCGACTATACATCCAAAGAAATGGCAGAAAGTTGGA
>NW_021620157.1:717602-786934 GCF_004785775.1 Grammomys surdaster | reverse complement strand
GTGTGTGTGTGTGTGTGTGTGTGTGTGTGTGTGTGTGTTCAGAGGCCAGAAAAAAGACGTCAGATCTTACGGAACTGGAGTTAAAGCAGCTGTAAACTATCACATAAGTTCTAAGAAAAGAACCGTAGTCCTCTGAAAAAGCAACTGTCCTCTTAACTACTGGGCCCTATGAGTTGATGTTTTGATAAACAAAATTCTTAATAATTTGAAGAAGCTCATTTTACTGATCTCTTTGTTTATGAATTGGTACTTTCTGAATTATGTACTTACTTTTTTTCTTAAAAAAGAAAGCAGAGGCATTAAGCTCTGTTCCGAGATTTCTCTCTTCTGTTTAGGTTGTGTTCTATCTTGGACTATAGTTTTGAGGGCATACATTGCAGATTGACATCTGATATTGGTTTTGTTCTCTTTCTCCCAGAAATGATTGTTCTGACATCATATTGAACATGTTTCACTTTTGTTTTTCTTGATCTGTCTCTAAATTTAGTCAAAAGAAACCAATGCCGCTATGACATTCTGCACTCCTTAACTGACTGATTTTATCATCTAGTCTGCATTTAGTGTAACACTATTTTTATTAATATGGCTTTAGATTATTAAATCAGAAACACTGTGCACCCTCTTTTCTTTTCCAAGATAATTTCATTATTTTAGAAACTACCAATTTTTCTTACATATTTCAGTATCAACTTATCAATGTCTAAATAAAATTCTGCTGGGATTTTGATTGGGACTCTATTAAATTTGTGAGGAATATTGATTACTACAATATTGGGTCTACCACTCTATAAAGATAACAAATCTCTGTATATAGTCTTAGTAATTTATTTAATCAATTCAGAAAATATTTGAGTATGCAGAACCTTATTGACTATTATAAAATTTGTCTCTAAATATTTTAATTTTAGGCTACCAGGTTATTTTTAAGTTTTCTTCTCTAATTGATTAACAATAAAGCATACAAATACTTAATTGATTTTTATGTACTGATCTTTATCTGATCTACCCAAACTAGGTAGTTATCACATTTTTTATTTGTCTCTCTCCTCTTCTTTTTCCTTAAGATATTGCTTACTTGTATCAGTTTTCTGATTGTTCTCTCTCCTAAGCTGGGATGTCCGCTCATGGATTGTTTGTATCATTTCCTTACAATCTTTTCAGAACCTACAGAGACTTTAGTGATTTATTTTGTCATAAATGATTCATACTACTTTTGAAGAATGCATTTTTCAGATTTTATATTTATACTTTACCAGAATGTCTCCATTGATACTTCCTGTTTATTCTTCACAGTGTTCCTTTTTTTAAAAAAAACTTCTACTGACACATTTTCATATGAATTTTAAAGTGCTTATCTAGTTGATAAATCATCTTTGCCAATTCTGCATTCTATTTTTGCTTGATATTTCTTTTGGATAGTGATGCTTTTACTTGTCTCCTATCCTGTATTTTGTCATTATTCTGAGCCCAATAGGTATATTTTGTAAAAATGTTGAATTTTATTGCAGCCAATGGTTAACTTGTTTACATTATATATCTGCCTCTTTGGAAGCTACTGTTTCTTTGCTCTGATACTGAGCCTCTCTGTTCCCTTAGACCTGCATGAGCCCCTATGGTTGGTCATTTCATAGACACTTTTTATAGGACACTCTAAGTGTAGACCCAAGTATCCACAGCTTTTGTATTTGGCCACAAATTGAAGTTAAACTTATGTAGATTTCTAGAGTTCATTTTCTACTTGGTTCTTCTCTTCTTTCTGTTACTTAGTCCTTGAAATTCAACATAATAGTCCCTACCCTCATATCTCTCACGAGGTAAGAATTACTGCCACCTTTTCATGACTTTCCCTTCTGAACCAAACTCCAAAAATTATCTTCGGTAATTATTTAGAAAAAAAAAAAGATGTAATGACCATGGGCTTACCTTAGTAGTTGTCCAATGTAAAAAGCAAAGCAACATTATTTTCGATACTCTGGAGGAATGATTATTTCAGTATCAGTTTCTTATTCAGTCTCCAACAGTAAGATCAGAGGTTATCAAAGCCATCAGACTTGCAGGTCAATTCACAGATCTCTGTTTTGATTTTTACTTAAGTCAAACACACTTTTCTTAACATTTCAGACAATGGTCATCACCAAAATTTCCAAAATTATAGTGAATTTAGTACTGACTAGCCCTGGGCTCTGCAACAGGGGACATTTGAAAGTCCAGGCTGCTGCCATGTGAAGGGAGAACTCAATAGATTACAAGCCAACTGCAACAGTGAAGATAAATACATTTGATTGCCAAGGACAAAGATGATTGTAGAGCCAGAACCCCAAACAAGGGAGAGGAGTAGCTTGGGGTTCTGCATTCTTTTAACAACGATGGCTGGCTGGGCATATGGGCTTTAGAGCCAATTTCTAATACAGAAACTACAAAGTGAATTCTCATTTGGAGAATAAAAATGAGCAAATGTCGACCTTTGGCTACATTCTAATTGACACTTTAGTGGAATCGATGAGAGCAGGAGTCCAGCATGGGCAGATTGCATCACTCCTTTCTGTTTTTAAGCTTTTTTGTTTGAAATTGCATCAGCACGCAATGATTGTGCCGAATGCCAAGACCTGCAGGGGGAAGGACACAAAGTATAGGCTAAGGGTCACTTTTCCCTGTAAGGTCACTCCATTTAAAAAGACATAGCCTGTAGAATAAGCCTGCGAACAGTTCCAGCCTTTTCAAAAAGGAAGCCCTGCGGATTATTTATTTTAAGGGCCAGTTGTTATGTAGTGTTAGGAAATCTTCATGAACAAAATGACTATAGAAAACACAATCTGTAAATATGATCCATAACATTGGTGATAGAAAACAAGTTTGGAAAACCCAGAGTAATACACACACTAGAAATATGAGATGCCAGAGAGAAATTGATGGGTTAATTGATCTTTCAGTCATTAAGCAAGACCTCTATTGATATTTAGAAAAAAAAACAATGAATTTAAAAAATCTTAACCTTGGGGCCACCATGATCCCATGTTATCGTGGGAGCACACATGATAACAATATTCTCCTGGCCAGTTCCAGAGTTCTCCCTGTACTAGATATGTAATAGCTGGAGTCAGGTCATTGAACTTGAAAGTCAACGCTTTATCCCTAAATTTGAGAACTTTGGACTCAGATCCAGGCTACTTACCACGTTTTCATTGGGATAAAATATCATGTTAAAGGTAGTTCCCACTCCCACCAAATGATCAATAATCTAATGCCTTGATTGCATTACACAAAAATATACTTACTTTTGGAGAACCTGTATAGCAGTCCAGCTCTGGAGAATGTTCTCCCATGCCTTGTCCTAGCAGACACTTGGCACCTACAGTGTTCAGTTGTTTACAGCAGCTTTCTGTTTGCTGCGTCCCCACTATTAGAGTCTGCCTGCTGCAGTCCTACTCCTTAATCAGCCGTCACACTATCTGCTTTTAAAACACACCAGTAAGAGTTTTTAAATTAGCCAAATGTATTACTCCCTTATTCTTTTTCTTCCTGGATTAGATTTTTAGCCCTTCCTGTTTCCTCACAGTTCTGTCTCCCTAGCTTCTGCCATATACATGCATTATAAAAAAGAAAGTTATTAGCAAACCAACCTATACTAACTCCTGCTTCATATCCATCAACCATTCTGTATCTTCCTCACACTCCTCTTCAGCTGTAGTACCACAGCCAATCTAATCAGTGAATGGTGTTTCTGCCATTGATTGTAAAACTGGGCTTCTTTGGTTGTCATAATGAGTGAAAAACAAACAAACAAAGAGTAATATGCTGTGTCTGGAAAAGTTCATCGAGATCCCAAGAGACCCTGAGATATGATAGACAAAATGAATTTCCACATGGAAGGGTAAGAAGGTCCAGTTTAGCTGGGAGTAGAAAGGATTTGGGAAGCATGCCTGTTGACTAACCACAGTTCAATAAATGCTGAAATAAAATCATAAAAAGAAGAGTAGACATTTCTATGCCCAAAGTACAGGCTAAAAAGAACAGCTTTATAGTTTAAAGATGATAGAAAATAAAGACTTATGCAAATGAACTTGGGAAATAAATTAAGGAAAAACATATTCTGACCAGAAGTCATACCCTAGTCACAGCAAGATGCTTGTTTTTCCTGATACCTTTGAGAAAAGAGGGATGTGAATGAAGTGGGCAATGACTGGAGAATTAGTTAGTAGAACAGGAGGCCGTGTTGTGAAGGCTTCTGAATTAATACCTAGATTCTAATAAATTGGGAATTGTCCTACTCTATCTCTAATATTTCCATAAAGCCTCTCTGTGATACCCACCATGTAACAATGTAAGTGGATAATAAGGAATGAGTCAAAGGTGAGATAGTGAATGTCAGTCGCTACAGTGTTTGTCATAGAACTGTGAACTTGGAAAGTACTCAAACCAAATAACATTCGCTATTAGGGAGATTGGCCCATTTCTACCCAATGAAAATACTAACATTGCAGCTTTTTAAAAAAGTAACAAAAGGAATTAACTTTTTTGATACAGATGTTAGAAAGAATATGGAATCAAATTTAATAAACACATCACAATTTTTTTTTGTCAAGTTGCCTTCTTTGTTTCTTGGGAGCACAGTGTAAGAAATAATCAGTACAGAATATGATACTTTTAAATATATCATTGACCCAAAACTGTGGTACATTGCTGCAGTCTCAGTAAACAGGAGGCTGAAGCAGGAAGTTGGTGAGTTTGTGTCATATGGCAAAACCATTTTAATTTGTATATGGCTGGGGATATTCCTCAGTGGTAGAGCATTTGCCTACATGCACAAGGCCCTATGTTGACTTGAATTTGATAACCTTCCTGGAAATCTTTACCAATGATCTGATCCTATTTTATTTTGTATACAAGTGGGATCTATTCAAATCACTGAGTAATCTAAAGTACTTTCTGTGACAGGAGCTATAAACAACAACAAGCAGTAAGGAAGTACGATGCCTGAACTATTGTCACATGGCTTTTGCTCGTTAACTTGTGTGCGTCAAGTGCCTGAATTAGCTGCATGGTTGATCCAGCCATTAATAATATGGTGGGAAACTGTGGTCACTAAATAGAAGTTAATTATCATTATCGTATTTTATCATTTGCTATAGTCATACCACCAAGGTACACAGTAGAACTCGCCTGTGGTTTTGGAGCCACGGTCTTTTTGGTGGTGGTTCTCATCGTGGTCTACCATGTTTACTGGCTCGAGATGGTCCTCTTTTACCGGGCTCATTTTGGAACAGATGAAACAATTCTTGGTAAGTAATGGAAGTGTACTGCAAATCACTTGTACCATCATCTTCAGAAAGCATGCTACCTTAACAGATGAACTATTGTGATTAATAATATTATCTCTTATTTTAGCTCTTCCTAGTAAGAATAAATCTTTCCAGGGTGCACTGTTCACCTTTCTTAATAGATATGTGGTTTAATCTAGATTAGCATTGTCCATCCAAAAAATGTGATGCGTATCACACAGGAAACTCACAATTTTTCTCCAATGGCTCAAAGAGCACAAACAAAAATAAATATTTGATTCAATCTTCTCCCATTAGTATTTAAGAATTAAAATTGTTTTCAGATGTTAATGAGCTGCTCTGCAGCCTTTTTGGCATTGAAAGTACTGAAAATTCAGAACGTTGCTTTGCAGTCATGGCACAGCTCCATTCCAACAGCTGCATTCCGATGGTCAACAGACACATGTGATCCTTGGCTACTGATAGGAGAGTTCAAGTTCACAGTCTTTTGTTTTGCTTTGTTTGCTCCTTTGTGTTTTGACACAGTGTCTCATTGTATAGCCCAGGCTGAATACAATCCTGAGTGCTGGGACTACAGCCATGTGCCACCACATCCAGATGCAGGTTCACATGCTGTACTCAAGGGAAGGCCCATGGACCTACAGTATCATGATCATCCAAAACACTTTTAACTGTAGAAACAAAACCTGACTTAACCTCAACCAGAACTTACACTTTAACAATACCCCCAGGTGACCCAAGTATACATTAGAGTTTAAAATTATCTTTTATTTTGGCTCTCACTATTAAAAAAAAAACACCACCACCACCACCAACAACAACAACAAAAACATTCTAATGTGTATTCCTGGCAGAAATTTTCTTGATAGTGTGAATGAGACATTGAATCAATACTGATAGAAAAGGATAAATAGACCAGGCCATAAGATTCTATCTAATTCAGCATGCTTTGGGAAGGAACACATAATCTATATTTTTAATGACTCATGAATTTTGGTAAGCAAATTTGGAGAAGATCAATATATTGAACCTAAACATAGCTTAATTCTAGTTCTTTCTAGGTATAACTTAGTCAGTTTCAAAGTCTTTCTCAATTTCATTAGTGAGTATTTTTTCTAGAACACTGAGTAGAAATTTTTTGCCTGTGACTCTCATCCCTGTTCAGTTAAGTCATAGGCAGTCTTCACCTGTTATAGGGTCAGCTTCCTGAGACTAGAGTAGAAGATACATCAGATACAGTTTGAATTCCCATGCCCATTTGGCATGAATAGTGTCAACACTAGAAAATTACACATTGTTCATAAACACAAAAAATTTAAAAAGGAAAGAAAATAGAAGAGAAAAAAGAAGACTCCAACACCCAAAAGTTAGATTTAAGAAAAGAATAACAGTTTGAGAAGTTTTTCTAATTTATATTGTCTATGTGTTCCTTTTGCTAGATGGAAAGGAGTATGACATTTATGTTTCCTATGCAAGAAATGCTGAAGAAGAGGAATTTGTGTTACTGACACTACGTGGAGTTTTGGAGAATGAATTTGGATACAAGCTGTGCATCTTCGACAGAGACAGCCTGCCTGGGGGAAGTAGGTATTTCTGATGAGTAGCAACGGTGCCACTCTGAACAGGAAGTGGATCCTGAGCTTTCATGCACACATGGGTTTTAGTTAAGTAATGGTATTCAGATACTGAACATACAATTCCTTCAAGTAATAGAGATTCTACAGAGAAAAAGCCTCAGTGAAGGTGCACACTGTTCTGTTTATGGCTTTAAAAAAATTCCTTATGCAATCTTTAAGTACTCCTTTTCAGAAAAAAAGCCAGTCCTTAGGAAGTCTATCTCACTGAGAGGCAGATGTTTAAGAAGTGTCAGGCTGATGTGCATATATACATATATATGTGTATATGTATGTATATGTGTGTGTGTGTGTGTGTGTATTCTTTTACAAACAGAAATATGCTACTGTAAAAAGACTGAGGTTTCCTCAATTTGAATGGAACTGAGTTGCAGGACAGAAAGCATAGAGCATTTCCCTGCTAATACATTATGCCCTGTGCTCTTTCTCAGTGTTTTCTCACATCTGTGCCAACAAGCTAGTGCCCCTCAAATCTACCTTCTTGTTTGCATCTCCTTTTCTATCAGTGTGTATGTTTGAGTTTTAGCTTAAAATGTGCAAGCCCACTGCATTCTAGCATTTTTACAAGGAAAAGTGTTAACTACTGAATATTTCTACAAAACCAATTCCTCCTCTTTTAAAGTCCAAACAATAGCAAATAAAGTCATGGTTCATTTGGGAGATTTGTGGCAAGCTGATTGGCAACCATGTTCAATCTCTCATAAGCCTCTCCTGTTCAGAATGAGGGCACTGCCTCTCTTCTGGAGCATAGTATGCTCTTTATTGTTTTTGATTTTTATCCTTCCCCCTTATTCACATTAACTGTTTTATATGGGTTTTTTTTCGGCTTTTAATGTGTGGGTAGTTGATACCTGCGATAGATATAGTTTTCTTTTCCTTTTGAGTTAGTGTATCAGTCATCTTATTTTCCAAACCATCACTCAAAGACAGTGCTTGTGTTCTACAGATGATTCTCCTTTAGTGTTTTTTGTATCATGAAATGATCGCTTGCATGGTTAAAGGCAAAATTCCACTCATATTACTTCTTACATTGTTCAACTCATTCATGCTACTATTTTTCCTTCCACAAAGTTATCATGGTATCTTATCTACTATGTGAAAATTGATGCTAAGCTCTGCAGTGTACATATGGGCAAGACCTTCCACAGGGTGCTGACACTCCTTTGAAGAATGCATAATTATTCTTGCATCTTGTAGAGCCTGTTCCCTTTAGATCCTTTCTGCTGCTCTTCCTGGGGCCACTTTGCCTTTGGTCTTCTTTCTACGCTTATACATGCTCAGCCACCAGTAGAAATGCTTAGAGTAAACACATAACCCATTCCTGGATTCTCCCAAGAGCTGCACATGTTAGATTTTAATTGGCAAGTGGTTCCCCATTACTTCTGCACCTGTGAAGATTAAGAATGAAATGACTGCTGAAGGCAGTTGGAATGTGATTTCCACCACACCACTGCACTGCCTGGAGCTAGTGAGTGTCTCTCCTCTGGGTGAAGGATTATGTGGGTCTCCCTCTGCATCTGTAAGGAGATAGATTTGTCCCAAGAATTTAGTGACAGGAATTAATCAGAGCCCTTGAATAAAATTAGGTTGTATTTCCATTTTCCTCACTATTTTTTTTTCAACTTGGAGAAAGCAATTGAAAGTTTGTGAATGTAAAACATGTCAGCTAGCAGTAGCTGACGAAGGGCTGCCCAGTGATAACTGGAGGTTAAAGAGAAATATGCATGTTGTACTTTCATCTCCACAACAGAGAAAACGAAGGAGCTGATGTGGGATATACTGCTGGCCAAGATGCCATTTGCTTGAGTTACTAATCTAGCAACAGTGACATCAGTTGGCATCAGGAAAGTACACATCAGCAGAGGGAGAGAGAGAGCCTCCAATTCAACATTTCCTGGTGTTATCCTTGATTAGCTGCAGCTGCAACTGGGGGCTTTTACTCTGCAGTTCATATTTGTTTGAATACTTTTCATACAAGATAGTTTATTTTTTTAGGAGGCTGTTTGGGCTACAACACTACTTGAAGAAACTGATGTTACCACAATGTTATCTGTTCCATCTGGTTCAAATATTGCCTTTGATGAATGAATAACACCAGCCCACCTTATTTCACCATATTTTGGTTTTAGTTTATTTGGAAATGGTTGGGGAGTGGGACACTTATGTATGACTCCAGTTTTCTTCAGCAGAGTGATATTCCTGGGACAGTGTGGTTATATTAAAGAGGATGTCACTAGGAGTATCACTGACAAAGCTGCTTCAGCCTTGATTCATTCCCAGGCTGTAGTTCCAAAGCTCTCTGCCCTCCATCCTTCAGTTCTTGTGTGTCAGGGAGTTCTTGGCCAACACTAATCCCCATGGTGTTTTCTTTCTCAGTTGTCACAGATGAGACCCTGAGCTTCATTCAGAAAAGCAGACGACTCCTGGTTGTCCTAAGCCCCAACTACGTGCTCCAGGGAACCCAAGCCCTCCTGGAGCTCAAGGCTGGCCTAGAAAATATGGCCTCCCGGGGCAACATCAACGTCATTTTAGTGCAGTACAAAGCTGTGAAGGACATGAAGGTGAAGGAGCTGAAGAGGGCTAAGACGGTGCTCACGGTCATTAAATGGAAAGGGGAGAAATCCAAGTATCCTCAGGGCAGGTTCTGGAAACAGCTGCAGGTGGCCATGCCAGTGAAGAAGAGTTCCAGGTGGTCTAGCAGTGACAAGCAGGGTCTCTCCTACTCATCCTTGAAAAACGTATGAAAGGGAAAGTGAGGGGTGAAAAGAACAAAGGGGCTCATGGGAGGAAGGGGCTCCTCTTCTCTCCTAAGCTCTGGCTTAATAGATAGAAAGAGTCCTGTCTAAGCCCCCTCAGAGGAGAACATTCTAGGGACTGTACGGCTGATAGCTCTGCTTCTCAGCAATACTAAGGGTTACAGTGATGGACTCCACAGTCCGTCGCCAGTTCTAAAAGCCATTATGATCGTTGCAAGTAAAGATGTGTCTGATGCTTCCTCCACCTCTGTTCTTCCCTCTTTTCTAATATCTTTGTAAAAATCTCACTGTTATGGAGCCGCTTTGCCCAGTGGCTCGAAACTCCATCTAAAGAAATGTTACCTGCTGACAGGACTATTGCCTGTTTCTCAGTAGGACCATCTTTTAATTTTCTTTTATTTTCTGTTATCCATTAAGCATGTTATCAGGACCTAAATCTGTGTGAGCTGAGGCTAATTCACTCCTTTGCTTCTGTGTCTGTTGAATCCACCACCTCAGCAAGACTAACAGTCAAACTACAGCTGTTCCTCATGACTGATTTTGTGGCATACTGCCTTCCCACTACTAAACCCCATTTGCTCACATCTCAGGTAATAGATATCATATTTATAAACTTGAAAAAGCCGTGGCTTTTGTTCTATCGTAGTAATTTCTCAACTGTCTACAGATAGACAGGTCTGTACCTGTCCCTTCATCTCTCTCCCTATTGGATCTATCATTCATATCTCATAGGCAGCGCCACACTTGACACAGTCTGAGGGGAAGCTTTTAATGGTGCTAATGGAGAGTGAGAAAATCCAAAAATGCTCTCGGGGCATTTTTTTTCACATGGGAAGAGAGCACAGAAGAGAATGCTTGTGGTTTGTTCTTTAATTATGACCTTACTAATGGGAAAACCAGGAAAGTGGATAATCCTCACTCATTCACACACCTCTTCATTATGAAGTGGAGGTGAGAGGTACTGAGTTTCCTTTCGGCATTACTATTCCAAAAGACTGACTATTCACGATAATTAATTGTCCAGTACCTGTAGTACCTGCTCCAAATGAACCATCCTGCAAGTCATTGATAATGAAGTGATTTTATTAGTTTCAAGCAGAATTCTACTATTCCTCAGACTTGGGAAAGTGAAAGCCAAGTACATTTACATTTAGAGAGGCCAATTTCTATTTCATATCTAACATGTATATATATGTATATACACATATACATATATATGATCTCTGTACACATAAATTGTATGTGTGTATGTATATAGAAGTAACCACAAATAACATGTAAGTGTGTATATCCACCTGCCTATAAATTATCTATGTGTATTATTTTGGGCTATACATAGTCACACACATACATCTTTCAATAGCCATTTGGCAAAATATGAAAAAGTCAGTAAAACTAGTATTCAGTCTTTATGTTAATAGTGTCATGGTTTTGTGTTGTTTTCATTTCATTTCTGTTCCATTTTTGAATTCCTGGCTCTCTGTGTATAGTTGTCATAGTTCTTGCATCCCCTAAATTAATATGAACGACTTAAATGCTTCAACAGTTGATCTGGGATGCAGGGGAATCTCTTGTCTCCATACCTCCCATTACCACTGTTCAGCAGCGGTCATCTGATGTTGCTTGAGTTTCTCCTTTATTTCCTGAAGACACATTCAGAATCAAAGTTATATTAAGCCATATGGACTGATGAAAAAAACAGATATAGTTATAAAGGAGACTGAGTAACCTATGAAGCATGACTCATAATTTAAAGAAGACCCTATCTAAGTGGTGTTAATAATGTTAAGCAATTCTAAAATTATCTATTACTTTTAGCTGTTCATCAGTACTGAAGTCCACAGTAAACCATTGCTTTATGTTATAATTATTGATTACTTTAAATTGAAAAGAGTTCCCCTCTGAATCCTTGACTTAAGACTATGATATAGTGTTGTTCTTGCATCTAACCTTTTAGAAGTGCTAATGCTTTTTTTGGTATTTCACATAATTCTCATATCTACTAATAACCCTTTAATCACAGTACCAGATGAATTTCCACAGAAGCTTTGACTGTTACTTCTGCATAGGCTATGGGGAAATAAGGGCCAGGCTTGTCACCACAGGCTGTTCTCTCTGTACTGTGTAGTTTCTGCACGCTTGGAGTCTGTATTCATCCCAGCCACTATTATGTCATGTCTGTGCCCCTCTTATTCGGAGCCCACTCCAGTGCTACAGCATAAAGCATATCAAATCTAAAGAACATATCTCATCCTAAGTGAACTTAATTTCAACATCCTAGTCCGTGTTTCAGAAGATGCTCCAAGTAAAACAGCAGGGTGGGGGGCACACACTTGTACTTTAGAGGGTAAGAAAATATATCATGTCTCTTGTTTTAAAAAATCGTCCATGGTTTTAAGTTTATGATAATGAGAACTTCTGAACCCAGGTTAACAAAGAACCATACTATATAGAGTGTATACTTATACAGCCACACGTGATTTATTTAATTCTCTTTTGTACCTTAGATGACTCCCAGAAATTTTAATTTAAAAAGTACTGTCTTGTATTGAGAAACAAAAGGATCACTCTATTTGTTAACTGCCCATTTGTTTCCATAGGTTTTAGTACTTTAAGACCATTTTTTTAATTTTATTCATAAACATTTGTATTTTCCATTTTCATTTGATGTGTATATTTACATATTTTTACAATAAACCATTTATTTTCACCTTTGAATTTTATTTTGTGCATGTGTTTTGTGTCCTTATCTTCATGTTTGGGCTTGAGAAGTAAGAGTAAAAAGAGTGATTATATTTATAAAAAGAAACTAAAGACATTATAATAGTTAAATATTTATTGAGGAAAGGCTAAGAAAAATGTGAACTTTATATCAAGAGCATTTCCTTTGCATGTATGTAAAAGAACTGTCTAAATAAAATGGATTGTTCAGTGATCTAGGATGGGCTATACATATATCAATTGGCAGATACAGAAGCCACAGTTAGTGCTGCTTTAAAACAAAAGCATACTTATGTCTCTGGTTGTAGTTCCAACTCGGCTAATGTATAGACAATTCTTTCCAATCACAAAAGGATGGAGCCAGGATGCATGAACCAAACTCGTGAGCCAACAAGTTTCGTTCAGTTAATAAACAACTGTCAGGCAAGGTTGAATGATAACCAAGTTCTCTATTGTGCACAGATAGATCCTCCATTACAGGAAATATGCACGGTATTCTATTTTGTGTCTGGATGTTTTCCATTGGGTGAATGGTAACCAGTATTAAGTTCCTTCACCCTTCTATGGTGACCTTATAGAAGACTCAATCATGGCATTGTTTGAGTGTCATCAACCTGTCTATCACTTGCTTAATTAAATTTCTTAAGACACTTTCTCCATGTAGTTGTGTACAACACTAACTAGATATTTTATGCAAGCAAAATTTGAAGCATGGTATGAAAGACATGCTCAGCACCTAATCTTTATTCAGCTGTTTCTTTTTAAAGATTTTAAAAATTAAATTGTTATGTGTTTATTTTCTATCCCCATGTGTGGGTGTGTGGGGTAAGTGTGAGTGGAGGGAGGAGACAGCGTTCAGGAGTCAGTTCTCATGTTCTGAGCTGTGATTGAACACAGATTGACAGGCACCTTTACCTCCTGACCCAACCTTACGATCACACCGTCCTCTTTCAAATGGAAATCTTCCACTTTCTTAAAAGATACATTTAAAAAAAAATCCAGAAGCCCCAAGACAATGTGTAAGATATGTGTTTTACTTTCATTCATGATTATCCCATTGAAAAGAACAGACATTTTCCTAACATAATTATTTTGATACAGCTACATATACACTTACGAGATTTGATTGCATAAGTTTTCTGTGTTGAATATCTAGCCATATGATCCTAAGATTTCTCTTGATGCAGGTAAACCAGCAGAATCCTCCCACATGTGCTCTCTAATGTATTAAAGGAAATTTCATAAAATCTAAGTATAGAGAGATAGGACAAGGCAGTTACCAAAGTACATATGTGCACATGTACACATCTGTGCACACACATGTGCCTCTTGAGAACTGAAAATGTATACTTATCTTTCAACAACAAAAACCTTCCAATTTTCAGTTAAACAAGTTAAATTCACTCATTACAAAGTGAATCAGTGATAAGGATCCTGGTTCTCTCATTCCTTTATACTTCATAAATACCAAACTCACCGCAAGCTCTCAGGGTCTCCATAGACTGAAGAAAGGTAAATATAGCCTCAATAATGGCTGGCATACTGGTTGGTATATGTTTTGTGATTTTGGGCACTAAGAGTCACATAGGTGGACTTCTTTTCCCTTATCTATATTTTCTAAGTCCCTGTATCTCACAGTTAATAACTGCATTAATTTGAAGACCTCCCCCCACACCTTCGGGGCCTGTTTATATCCCCTGCTTTGCCAGAAGTCTTAATTAATGGATTGATTCTTAACTACAGTGATGGCATTCGGCTCTTTAATTGACCATTAGGCTACTTCTTTACATACAGAAACAGGGGGGGGATGAAGGGGGACAAAAGAAAATTGAAGCAACAAAGAAGTGAGGGTGTAAAGGAAATAGCAAGGAAAGAAGGAAATTTTGGTTGATATATGACCAGTACTGAGTCCAAAATATTAATTAAATACCTGAGATCTGCTGTAACTCAGGATGTGGGAAGGCAGTAATCCCTTAATACTCTGCCAATCAAACGTTCTGAAGAAGTAACTATGTTCATTGTTATTCAAAATATTATTCTAGAAGACATTTATACAAATTGAATTACTCTTCACAGGCACATAAGAGATGGAAGTTTTGAAATTAAGTCTTGTATAGAATAATAGGAAATAGCTGAGGACACTTAACCCAGAGGTAAGAAGAAAATTCAGTAACATCACAATAGTGCTTAGATCCTGTGGACATTAGAAGACCACCAGATAAAACTATGAAATAAAAAAAAATCCAAACCAAGAAACTATTTACAAGCAGAGAAAGTCAGCTGGTTTTTGAAATAGTTCATTTAATTCAAATTTATGATAGGGGAAAATGTTTTCATGAAGGCTAGATCTGCAACGGAGCAGGTATTCCGCAGGGAGACACATTAAATTCAAGATATCCCTCTTTCCTATTTTCTTTTCATATACTAATTGTCCATTTGTTTTTCTCTTCTTTCCCCCACCCATTATTTATTCACTTACATCCCAATTGCACACCCCCTCTCCTCCCAGTCCCCCCCGCACACCCTTATGTCAGAACACTCTCTTCACCTCTGAGATGAAGGGCTTCAACATACCCTGGCATCTCAAGTCACTGCAGGACTAGGGACATCCATCGTCTCCCACTTAGATTTAACAAGGAATTCCAGTTAGAGGAACAGGATCCTCAGGCAGGCAACAGATTCAGAGACAGCCCCTGTTCCAGTTCTTGGGGGACTAGCATGAAGATCAAGCTGCATATCTGCTGCATATGTACAGGAGGCCCTTGTATGCTCTTTTGTTGGTGGTTCAGTCTCTTCTAGCCCTCAAGTGCTCAGGTTAGTAGATTCTGTTGGTCTTCTTGTGGAAAACCTGTCTTCTCTGCATTCCTCAGTTCCTCCTCCAATTTTTCCACAGACTTCCCAGCTCTGTCTAATGTTTACCTGTGGTTCTCTTCATCTATTTCAGTCAGCTGCTGAGTGAATCCTCTCAGAGAACAGTAATGCTAGGCTCTTGTCTGCAAGCATAATGGTATCATTAATAGTGTCAGGGGTTGATTCTTGCCCAAGGGATGGGTCTCAAGTTGAGTCAGTCATTGGTTGGCCATACCCTGAGTCTCTGCTCAATCTTTGTCCCTGCACTTCTTGTAGGCAGGATACATACTGGGCCAGAGGTTTTGTGGGTGGATTGGTGTCCTTGTCCTTATACTACAAGTCCTGCCAGGGTACACAAAGTATCCACTTCAGACTCCAAATCCCCCACTGCTAGGAGTCTCAGCTGCAGTCACCCTCATAGGCTCTCTGCATCCTCCTCCATCCCAGGTCTCTGGCACATCCTAGAAATGCTCCCTCCATGCCAAGTTCCATGAACTCCCTACGTTTCGGTCCTATCTCCCCAACTCTCCCTATATCTGATATCCCCTTCTCTTACCCATCCCCTTACTCATATCACCCATTTCCCTCCCTCAACCTTCGATGACTGTTTTATTTCCCCTTCTGAGTGACATTCAAGCATGCCCCCTTGGAAATCCCTATTTCGACAAGAAACAAAATCTTCCTAATTGTCAATAAGAGTGGCATGGATGAGGTTACTTGATTTCTCAACTGGGTAGATTATTTAGTAATGATACTTTATTTTTTCAAAATTTTTCATGCCCATCTTTTGTGGACTAGACAATGGCCAACTGGGTATGGTGACATCATTACCAGATGCTATGCTATCTTTTCATTTCCCTATAGATACGGTGGAAGCAGTGTTTGATTTCATTCAGCGGAGCCGAAGGATGATTGTTGTCTTGAGCCCGGACTATGTGACAGAAAAGAGCATCAGTATGCTGGAGTTTAAGCTGGGTGTCATGTGCCAGAACTCCATTGCCACTAAGCTCATTGTGGTGGAGTACCGTCCGCTTGAGCAACCCCACCCAGGCATCATGCAGCTGAAGGAGTCTGTGTCGTTTGTAAGCTGGAAAGGAGAAAAATCCAAACATTCTGGCTCCAAGTTCTGGAAGGCCTTGCGCTTGGCTCTTCCTCTGAGAAGCCTGAGCGCCAGCTCCGGCTGGAATGAGAGCTGTTCTTCTCAGTCTGACATCAGTCTGGACCATGTTCAGAGGAGAAGTCGTTTGAAAGAGCCCCCAGAACTCCGAAGCTCAGAGAGGGTGTCTGGAGCAGCGCCAGCCCCAGGCACCATGTCCAAGCACCGAGGGAAGCCCTCGGCAGCCTGTCGCTGCTGTGTCACCTACTGTGAAGGAGAAAGTCACCTCAGGAGCAAGAGTCGGGCAGAGATGCACACCCACCCCCAGTGGGAAACACACCTCTGTAAGCCTGCTCTCCAAGAGTCTGAAAGTCAGTGGATACAAAATGGCACCAGACCTGAACCCACTCCTCAGATCTCAGCACTTACACTCCACCACTTTACAGATTTATCCAATAACAATGACTTTTATATCTTATAATCTCTTTACGTGGAGGGTGGTGGCTGCTATTTCTACCAACTCTGTTTGGGTCACAAACTTTTGGGAATAATTGACATTTTTAGCCACTTAATAGACTATCAGATTTGTGTCCCTTTTTATTGATTATTTTAAAAACTATTTATTTCTAGGAGACAAAAGACCTGAAGCACCTGTATCCAGTTATTGCCTCTAACGGCCTTGGAAGAGCACACTCTTCTCGGGCCCTAGAAGGTCAGTATGTAAAAGTCACTTAGAGTCTGATCTTGCCCAGTGGTTCAAAGGTAGTTAAAAACTGGTGTCTCTTTGTGATATGGGTCAGTGAAGTGTACTTGGGCTTTGATACTCACAGGGTGTGTGCACCCAAAAGTCCAGGGCTTTGACACTCACAGGTTGTGTGTACCCCAAGGAGTGACTTGAAAAGGAGCAGGTTCTGGTGGACATTGTAGGACAGAGATCAGCAACAAGCCTACAGCACATTTTTGACCCCAAATCTTCCCATAGGCATCCCTGCTTCCCATTGTCCACTGTAAATAGTATGCTATTGATTGTCAGTCTCAATAAAGGTATATTTTTATGCCATGTCTTTTGTACTAACATATGTTTAATGTCCTCTCCTCAGTTTGCATTTTCTAATATTTCTATTGAAAAAAGAACATTATAGTTTAGAAAACTGAGATTTAGATTAGATAGCAAAGGTGAGGGATCCTTGTTGTTGTTTTCTTTTTTTTACTGATATGAATTGGAAATCTATGGAAGTACCAAAGCTACAGAGTGGGAATTCTGTGAGAAGTTGAGCTTAAGTAAGAACCTTGTTTTGTTCACATGAAAGCAGAAAAATTCAGTCCTGGCAAGGAACTGCAGGTAGATTTGGGTTCCTACAGCCTTTTTTCACAATTCTGAAAACAGATGTCAAGTTCAAATTCCTCCAAGAGACAGAAGGTAAGAGAAAAGGAAAAAAAGGAACAGATGTAAATTTAACACCCGTGGACTTGGTTTAACACCAACACAGACAAAGTGCAGCTTCAGAAAAGTAGGGTTTGTCTGCAGGTAATCACATGCCAATAAAAGATACATGGCTCTTTGCCTTCAAGCCAGGGAACGATCAGGAGCCCTTGAGCCTGTAGATAACTAAAAAGCATGTGAGTGTTTCCTCAGCTCTGTTTGGTTGTTGCCATTGAATTAGCTTCTGCATGACAAATTGCCAAGTTTCTTTTATGAGTTTCAAACATTAATATTTGAATGTATGCTTTCAATTACATCCTGGCTTAAATTTGTAAAATAAAGTCAAAGAATCCGAACAAACAAACATAAAAAAAAAAACCAAGAAAACCTTCATGTGTGAGATCTATTCATTCTGAGGGTCACTAGTATGTAATCTCAGGCAAAAGTACTCAGCCAAAGAATGTATGCTGAAATAGGGGTCCAAGTGCCTTGGGCAACTCTGTCCTGGGGATAATGCAAGTGAGAACATATGAGAAATGTATGTTCCTTTCCCAAGTTGAAAACAACTGGCCTTTATAATAGCGTTGCTCTGATGAATCCTCCAGCCCAAGAGACAGCTGAGAATCCTGTCTCCTCTTTCAGCTCTATATGTTGCCTGCTTACTATAAGAACGTTATGAGCACAAAACCCCTGAAGAGAAGCAGATCTAAAACAGTAGCAGGTGACCACAGATGGGAGGTGTTACTTCCTTACAGTAACCCCTACTGCTAGTGAGCTCGGCCCAGAGCCAGTCTCTCAATCAAAGACAAGGGGAGTAGTACAGAGATAAAACACATGTGAAAAGCCTTCATTTTATCTGTTTAACTAGAACTCCCACTGTCTAAAACCTTCCTTATGATAGAACATGTACCTAGCTGTGAAACTCAGTGGAAATGACTCAGCTCAACGCAGAGTTCTCATTTCATGTTGCATTATTTTTTAAAGAGATGTTCAAAGGCTTCATATTTGCCATCAGAAAGTGGATACTATACATGGCTCCAAATTCTATGAGGAGAATGAAGGCTGTGGCTCACAACTATCTGTAACTCACATTTCTAGAGAATTCAATTACTTTTTACTTCTAGGGACTCCAACACAAGATCGGTATGCATACATATGCTTAGTACACACATATACACAAAATAAAAGTAAGTAAATATGTAAAGTATTAGTAGATAAAGAAAACATTCATGTATGTATTCAATTAAAGATGATCATATCTACCACTAGCCTTCATTTTCATTAACCAGCTCTCCCTTGATCCTGATAAGTCCCTGTCCCAACGTCAAATCTTCAGAAAAACATCACACACAAAGTACAGCTACCAATATATATGTATAGCTATAGGGTCATGCACTGGAACAGAAGCCACCAGTGCCACCTCCCCAAAGAAGGATGATTCTGTCTAAATCCTAGGAGTTTTTGCTATAATCACAACTGCTATGAGTTTTAAGTTTAATAAACATACCATGTCTGAAACAAAGTGTGCCACACCTCTGTCATAGTGTTGCCTAAGTTTTGGCAGCTCTATTGATAAAGTTGTCCTATTTAGGGTTAAGTAGTCTCAATCATTTATTCTTATCAATTTGACTAGTTATGACTATCTGCATGGACTCCATCCCACTGTAAAAAGGAGATTTTCTGATCAAAGCTGAATGTATCACAGGTCCATTGTTTTAAATACATAGTTGGTTTGACAACCTGACCATTTAACAATATGGCAATGGTAAATTCCACCAATACATCTCCCCAGCCATCGGATTGGACCATATTTTAAATACTAGAAATGTATTAAATATCAGTCATACAGCAGGCCTAAATCCAATCAGAATATAGTTGGTTGTCGCATAAGCATCATGCCTCTATTCAACAGCGGGTATATCTTGCCTGGGAAGCTGGTATTGTATCATCAGGGTTCAGTGCTGAGTAAGACAGTCATAATAACTTTTCTCACTAGCACCCTGCAATAGCACCTTCTAACCGTATGAAAGCTAGGCAGCAGGGAGAGAGGTTCCTGGTAGCCATGAGATTGATTTCTCTGGGTCCTACAGACAAAGCATTTGAACTCAGTTTCTTAAGAGATAAAATAAAATAAAGAACTAAAGCAAGAGATATAAATATAAAATACAAGTTCTTTTAAATAACTATGTAATTTTGGTATTCTCAAAGCTAAATTTTGATATTGATTTCCTTTGATATTAAGTACAGGTTTTCTTTGAAGATGTTAAGTACAGGCATAGCAACATAAAGTCATATTTGGGAGCATCTCGCTATGTAAGAGTCTGAAAGATAATGAGCTATATATTCAACATATGAAGAAAGACTCAGAAATTAATGTGATTATTTCTTAACCATCATCCGTTAATAAAGTTATATTCATTGTCATATATTTCAACAATGCAACTAATAAGAATTTTTCTCATATGCTATGATTACTTATCACTAAAGTGACATAATTATTGGTTAAATATACATACCAATATGTAAAATATGTTGTCTATTTAGGAGCATGAATTTTAAGTCGAATACAGCCTTCCTTCTCTCTTTTCTCTTGGAATATGATATTTCTGAGCCCTGATGTTCTGCTATCTAAAATGGAACTAATATTATTAATTTCACTGGATGATTTTCAGCATTAAATGACATACTATAAGGTCAATATACATGCTACACTTTTTATTTTCATAAAATATCCTAATTCAACACAGAACAAGAAAGTATTATCCATGGTAAGTGGTTTTCCCAGTGGTGTTCAGCCAGTTATTGACACACTTGGGCCTCTAATTTAGGCTTTTAACCTGTTTTCCAGTACCAACTCTGAAACTAACCCTGGTGGATCCATATGAAAAAAGTATTATTCCAAGTCATAAGTGGAACTATCTTATCACAACCATGTATATCACAATAGAAGAAGCAGGTGGCTTATAGATCTCCATGGAAACATAACAAATGGAATGAAGTTTGTGTGTATGGGAAGGTTCTATTGTAATGGCTTACAGGTTATAGTCCAGGAAATCAGGCAATGACTGTCTCCCAGTGGAAAGGCTAAAAAATGTGGGAGTTGTTTATGTGGGAGTTGTTTAGTCCATATTACTAGATGTCCAAGTAGTCTCAATATGTTTCTGGAATCCTAGAAAATTCATAAAGTGCTGCTGGTCTTTCGTCTACTTTGGTATCTTAAATTAATGGGTTCTACTACCAATCGGAAAATGCCTCAGCAATATATAATATAGAAGAATTTGTTGCTGAAAGTGGGGAAGCAGGCAAAATCAAATACTTCCTTCATCATTGTGCTCATTGTAGATTTTAGCCAGAAGGTGTGGCTCAGACTTAGTGTAGGTATTTCTACTTCAAATAACCTAAATATGAAAATCCCTCACTGGCATGCCTAGCGACTTTGGTTTTAGTTAATGCTGTATGTATTCAAGTTTACAACAAAGATTAGCCATCCCAAGAAAACTCTACACACAGAGGCATGTTATATCAAGTGTCTAGTGGATCATCTAACCTTGCATTATGATTTTATACAAGTTTTTTACACATTACATATAACTTTAAAAACTACACTTGTTATGATAGTTTCTCAAGACTCTTACATCATGCTTGAAATTTGTCAAAGTAAATAAATATAAATGCATTAACTGTGTACCTTAAAACCAAAATTTAATTTTTTGAAGCTGCGATATACTCTATGAGTTCCAGAGTGACCTCCTTTTATAATTTCTAAAACCTCTAGCAATGATATATTTACTTCCAGATAGGTGGTTTAAAGTGGTTGGATAAACTCCGATTCCAATTTTGAAATAACTTCAATTAATTGTTTAAACATGCACAGGATAAATCACCCCTGTGATAATGGTTGCAAACTTTGATGTATCTGAGAGTCCCTTTTAGGGTAGCTCTACACTGAAGACAAGAATGCAGCTCCATCACTACAGAGGTTCTTGCAGAAGTTAGGGATCATAGTAAAGCAGTTTGCCTTATTAGAGCACACCCTTTGCTATTTGAATAAGGTAGGTATCCCATGAGTCACACTTGGAAAAACCATTGCCTACAATATTCTTTAACACTTTTCATATTTCCTAGAGTGTTTTTCAGATTGTAAGGGGGATAGATTGAAGTTGCCTTAACCTTGGCAAGCTGTATTCCTTGAATCATTCACATGGCAGCCATTTGTACTTATCTGGGAATGCACATTTCTTGCTGCTACTATTATAAACGAAATGAGCTTCCCAAAGGCTGGGCAGAGCTCCATGTAAACTTCTTGGGTGATTTTGATGTAGAGATTGTTTAAGAACCATTAATTTTTACCTCTCTTTTACCCTTGTAGGCTCTGATTTTCTCCAGCCAAGGAGGACCACAAATCATCCTTTTAACAGTGTTTGCAGGCAATAGCTGAAAATGAAGGGCCTGTTTAGCCCTTGGAATTGTCTCAGCATAAGCAAACAATCGAATAGAGTGGTTGGTAGAATGTATTTATAATGTATGAACTATCTAACACTACTCTTTGGAACTTGGTGGGAGTGTTCCAGCCATCGTCTGTATTAGAGTAAGATAAGTTATGCTGGGCTAATACTTCAATAACTTCCCATTACACATCTTATTTTTGCTGATGCTAAGGGTCCAGCTTAGGGGCTTGCAGTTTTGTGTCCTTGCCGTGTGAAATGTGTAGCTTGCAGTTGTCCTATACTTGAGCTTAAATTGACACTCCTTAATTTCTTTCTCTTATATTTTATTAAGTAGAACTATCTCCAGGGTTCTGGAGTCATAGAGAAGGCTACAAAAACATATTCTAGTGCCACTGGAAAGGGAAGATTCCATTGAACTTTTTGAACACATGGCATAGTCTTCTTCTACAAATGAGATGAGGATGAGATGTGTATGTAAGCTGATGAAGCTAGGAAGTACTATCAATCTTCTATTACTCCATCTAATAAAATAAACAAAAGACTTTGATGTTCACATCTAACATCAGTGTGCCAAGATATCAAGATGAAACCCCATGCATAAAAGAATAAAGCTTTCACATAAATGTTCCCTAAATGAAGGTTGTTGACAGACTGTGTTATAATAATTACAGTTTCTGTAAACTTGGTTGAAAAAAGTTAATAGTTGCCATATTTGGTTACTTTCTATTTAGTGGCTTAGGTAAGTACTCTCTAAAAATGTGATGCTTAAACTGTTTGCAAATGAGCCGTTTCATTTTGGAAATTCAGGGAGCCTCAGAAGAATTGAAGGCATTTAGAACACAGCAGAGCATGTAACATGGTCATTAGGAAGCACCATTGATCCATTTATCTGAAGACTTAAACAGGGAATAACTCAGATGAAAGAGACCAGTACCTGTGTGGGTGTCATGGAGTCTGTAACTACTCTCTTTTTGTTTTCTCTCTTTCAGATTGGGTTCTATTGCCATTAAGTATTTGAACTTTTATACAAATTTTTCTAATGTATACAGTATTATTTGGTAATAAATTAAAGCTCTCCTTGGTTTGGCAAAAATAAATATTTCAGAGTCTTGAGACATGAGAACAGCCCGTAGTGTCAAACAAAGAAGGACTTTGTTTCTTGATGTCTTGAGGAAATTGCTCAACATCCAAAATCCTTCTAAGAATGGCTCACATAGTTTCTTCTTGAATCTTTCAAATATGTAAAAATTTGAAAATGTAAAGAACAGCTTTCTGAAAAGTTTGCATGGGTAGAAAAGTAGAACTTTGCAAACAATATCTGTCAGCAGATCATGAGCTGTACTTCTCTTTCCCTGGATGAATTTTATTTGAATATTTTATGAATATATGGTACAAACAATTTTAAACTGTGTGTAGTGGAGCATCCCTGCAATTCCAACCCTAGACCATGCTGTGTGCCACAGTAAGTTAAGTTCTAGGCCAGCCTGGGATAAATAGTGAGGTCACCCATTCCAAAATAAGATTAAAATAACCCCTGATTTTCATTTATTTAACTCACTGATTTATTTTAATTGTGATAGCTGTGTCTCAGACTTATCTTAGATCCAGGGACAAGTGTTTCTGAACTAGAAAGGAACTTAGTCTTTGAGGCCAATTGTACCTACCTGTGGTGTGCCACAGACAATCAATCCTCTCCGAAATGATTTAGATCTTTGATCTTGATGAGGATGACTGCTTTAAGCACCTTTATAATTTCTGAACAGTAGTCAACAAAAATTCTGTAATGATACCTTGTACATAGGGAATGAAAGGGAAAAATAAATACTAATATCATGGATAGTATTTTTCCTCCTTAAAGTGTAAAACTTAAAATTCATTGCCAAATGCTGTAACTGAATTATTTGTTTAAAGGAAAAGATAAAGAAATCTTTTAGCGTTTTTAGTTCTTGGCTTTTATATTGTTTCATATTGATTATGAGATAGTGAGAAAATAACAATGAAGAACATAAAATTACAAAAGTTAATAAAGTTACTAACTTGAATACCCAAAGAAGACAATAGTCTTAATGTTTATTATTTTCCTATGGCCAGTCCCTAAAGCAGTCACTTGGTTATTAGCAAATTCTATTAATGATATCTAAGAAGACCCCTAGGGCAATCAGGCCCTATTTCCCTACTTCTGAGTAGCAAGATAAAAGGAAAAATGTGTAAAATCTCCTTGGTACTGGATGAATAAGATGTTGTGTGGATTTCAGGGCTTAGGAAACAAAAGTAGACAGTCATTCCCATTGTAAGCTTTATATTGTTTACGATATTACTTTGGAGTCAGGACATATGCTTTGGGATAACAGTTACTATAGTAAATGTGCATTTCAATAGCACATGTTTGCTCTAAAATTCTCAGTTTCTTCATGTTAAGTGGAAATAATATCTACCTCATTGAATTGTTGTAAGGGTAAAATTAAACAATAAATGTGAACTTCTAAAATCTGTGATTTTACAAGTTGTGGTATTGTTTTGTCGTCGTCATTATCACCTCCACCAGCATCATCACTGTCATTGTCATCATCCTCATCATCATTGTCATTGTCATAGCCATCATCATCAGTGTTTCATTATAGTAAAAACCTGATGTTTGAAGTGAAGATCACTATGGGTACTCTCCAGAACACATCATTTAACTGTAATCTTTCATATAACAGAGTAGAAAATCTAGTTCCTTATTACTATACACACTAAAGACTACAAAAGTAGTATCTACAAAGTAAGAAGTAGGGCAAGACTTGTATTTTATGTTTCTTGATAACAAGAATTACAACTATCGAACTTAAAACTGTGAATATTTATTGTATTACAGTTCTGTGGGCCAGAAATATGGCATAACCTTGACTTTCTGCTTCTTGTTCAGCATTACAGATGAAGAAACAAACTCCATGCCAAATCTGTGGTTATCTGAGGCTCAAGTGGGGCTCAAGGATCCACTTTGAAATATGGTCATATAGAACTTGAGGAATCCCCTGTGCCATCTGCATGGCCCCATAAGAACTTCCACAATAAGAGTGTTTATGTGCCTTTATGATACCTGAACAGGCTTCTTGTAGAATATATGACCCTGAGTAGCAAGCAAGGAAGAATCCAGCATGCCCTCCATGACTAGGTCCACTAAGGGACTATATTTCAGCTGGTGACTATTCTCTGTGTTAGAAAATATCCTAAATGTAGAAGAGGCTAAAATGGGAATGAATTATTTTTGACCTACATTACTCCTCTCTGTCTTTCTGTGCCTGCTTCTCTCTCTCTCTCTCTGTCTCCTTCCCTCTGTTTTTCCCTCTCCCTGTCTCTCTACATTTATTTCTGTCTGTATCTCTGTCTCTTTCTTTATGTATCTCTGTCTATTTGTCTGTCTCTCTTCGTGGGTGTGGGTGTGTGTGTGTGTGTGTGTGTGTGTGTGTGTGTGTCCCAACACCTATTTCCTTTTCTTTTAATTAAGAAACAGGAAAAATGGGCTATGGGAATTATGTCTGAATGATATGAATGAGACTATTAAGCCAAATTCTTGGTATGAAATCTAAGGACTAAAATATAATTTTTATTGTAGGCTCACTTATAGTGATATTGAAAATGAGTATTTTTTTCTAAAAATATTAATCACTAAGAAAAAGAAGAGCATGCAATTGCTTTTTTTTCACATCACTCAGGACATCATCATACTATGAAATAGAATGATTATATATCAATAACCAAGACATTTTTCCTTTCTGTAGCTCAGACTTCTGAGTCCTCGAAATGTGGGATATTGGAGCAGTAATTAGTCAGATACCATGGTTCTGGTTCATTGAGTAATAGTAAACCAATCCCCTCCCCTTTTTACATATACCCTGTCAGTAGCACTTCATACTTGGTGACATGGGAAAACATTTAAGAGGAATGAGGATTATTCTCTAAAGGGAGTGACATTCAGCCTTCCTCCTCTCTGTAGCATGCACTTCTCACTGCAATGCTGTGTAGCTAACTGTTGTCTGTCATCTCCGGAAACCACTAGCTCCAAACACAAGTACTCCATTATGTAAGGCTTACTGAGATCAACACTGGAACTGTAAATATTTTTTGTCATTTTATGTCTTAGGGTCTAAGGTTTCTTGTTTATAAATTTGTTTAAACATGCTATGTCTTTCTTTCCTCGACAGTGTCAGCACTATGTCTTTTCCACACGAATCCCTAGCGACCCTTCTGCTGGGCTTTATAGTCCATGTGTGTCATGGCACAAAGCTTTCAGATCCTGGTTTTCAAATCACAGAGTGTATTGGTAACAGCATCCCCAGAGTTAGGAACTCTACATTCAAATCCCATCTGGAAGCTCATTATTTTGATGGTTTCAAGAAGAACTAACTGTGCAATCAAAGAAATTTGATCTTGATGCTCTATGAGGAGGAACAAAGGTGGCAAAAGAGACTTTTGTGTAGGTGTCAAGAGTTATCCTGGTAGTCCTAATCCAGGAAGCCTAAGAGTACGCATAGGAACTATCAGAGGTTAATCACTGCAAAGTCATTACATTCCCAAAAGTCACTTAAAATCTTCTTTCCAATTCTCTTCAAAATGTCAAGAATTTAAGATATGTAACACAAATGATTATCTTTATGTAACATGCTATATGCTTTCAGGGTTATATCTATCTGCATTTCTAACAAAAAGCTTGGAATTTCTCCTCCATTTCCTCCTTATACAACAGCTCTTAGAATGCTCCAGGTATAGTTCAAAGGCTACCAAATCTATGAATTTTTTCCCCAGGCAAGCAGAATGTTACTCCTTACACATTTATAATTCATAATACTCTTGATACTGAAATATAAACTTCCCAGTGCCTACTTTGCCTTCTGTCTTCTAGTTTCACTGAGAAGAAATTTTATTAGCTCTCTAATTTGAGCACTTTGCATGGTGACTAACATAAACAATTTCTCCACTAATGTTCCTGTGAATTAAATACCATGACAATTATCATTGAGAGCAAAATAAAAGAAACTTGCCTATTTCTTTCTCCTACTTCCCTTTCATTACAGATGCAGTGTTCTATCAAAGGCACTGCTTCGGGATTTTGTTCATCACGGTGTGAAATGAATTCCAATATTAGAATCCTGGGGCTTCCCATACCGTATCCAGCAATGGTAAATTCAGTCCTTGGTGTAACTTAAGGACAGATGATCCATGGCCAAGCCAGAGTGGAAAGATGTCCAGCTGTGTTTTGCCTGGCCTGGGTGCCTCCTCACATTAGGATGGCCAACCTGCTCCTTTTCATCTACAGTAACAACTGACACAGGGCCCAGCATCAGGCTCATCGGCAGATGTTCTGCTTGTGATCTTGCTATTAAATTGCTCAGAATGACAGTACATTGAGGTGTGATAAGTACTTTTCTACCTAGAGTGTACATAGAGCCTCTCAGGCTAATGACTTGCAGCCATAATCATTAAACTTCTCTGTTACTTCAAAGTCCAGATTGTGATGGCAAAGTGAAATAGAGTACTGTGTTGATGCAGATCAGGAGTAAATGAAGAGATACATTCTACATACCTTGTATCATATTGTCCTCTAAAGGCATAAAATTTCAAGATAGTTCATCTTTTAGCTGTTCTCCATACTCCCAGCCAGTGCTGAGGGCAAGAGCTTTTTCATTCCCTCAGTGACCTTGTAAGCTCTTCCGCAATTCTACCATAAATTTATCACAAACTAAATCGAGCCTCCTGGCAAGGTACCTCCATACTAATAGTTTGGTTTGTTTGCTTTTGCATTGGGAGCTTTGCATTCTCTAGCCTCAGCTTGGTGTCAGAAAAGGATTTTTTTTTCTGTGTTCATATATACACCCAACACTCAATATTAAATTGTTCTACATCAGGGTGAACATATTCAAGCTGTTATTATGGTCTGGAAAAAACTATTCATCTCAGATGTCCATTTTCAAAGTGACTTTCAAATGTTATTCTGACATTACCAGTAGAAACTATTTTCTTCTATTTAACTGTACGGAGTATTCATCTAAATGTATACTACTTCTTTCATTCAGCAACATGAATTGGGCATCTACTCTGTGCTCACGGCTCTTTTAAAAATCAGGAACATGAAAGAACAAAGCAGAGCAAATTCCTTCTTCTGCTTAAACTTACATTCTAGTGGCAAGAGCTAAAAAAAAATCAAAACAAAAGGGGATAATAGAGAGGGTTGCAAAAATTATTTGGTAGGAAAAGTGCTTGTCACATAGGCAAATCCCCAGAAGCCAGGTAAGACTGGATGCAACAGTGTATGTCTTGCTCCTAATATTCCTAAAGTAAGATGAGAGGTAGAAATAGGAGCATCCTCAGAAGCTCAGGGGATAGCTAGTATAGGCTGGGGCAAATGACTCTGTCTCAAATAAGGTAAGGATCAGGATGGACACCTGAGCTACATGTGCATCCACACTCACACATATGAATATAGAAACACACACAAACTGTACACACAAGCATGTGCAGTGACCTTTGTAAATGTCATCATCATATAGGACATGTCACATAATGATGATAATGAGTCAACCATGTGGTTGGGGTAATAGGATAGAACTTGTAATTTTGAATAGTGTCCATGGATTACTGCTCTAAAAAGACAACTTTTGAATGAAGATATGGTTGAGATGGAATAGATTTAATAGACAGTGTAAAACCCCTAAGACACCGAGAGAGAGAGAGAGAGAGAGAGAGAGAGAGAGAGAGAGAGAGAGAGAGAGAGAGAGAGACAGAGAGAGAGAGAGACAGAGAGAGACAGAGAGAGACAGAGAGAGAGCAAAGGTTCCTGTGTTGGGAATACAATAGACAAGTGAAAAACTATGCTAGGAAGCTTAGATACTGAGAAGAGAAAACTTTAATGAATTCTTTATAGGACATTGAAATAGTACTTTCTTTGTTCCTCATTAAATAAAAAGGGTATCATCCATAGTCCTAAAAGAAGAAAATGCAAAATATACTGAAACTAGAAATTTAAGGCTAGTTCAAAGCAAGCTTGGTGGTATGTACCTTTAGTTGCAGCACTTGGAAAGGGCTCTGTGAACATGAGGTTAGCTTGTTTTACATAGTGATTTCCAGGCCACTCAGAAGTACATAGTGATGCCTTATGTTCTAGTTAGAGTTCTATTGCTGGGAAGAGACACTATGATCACAGCAACTTTTATAAAGGGAAACATTTATCTGAGTCTGACTTACAGTTCAGAAGTTTAGTCATTATAGCCATGGTGGGAAGCATGGCAGCAAGCAGGCCGGCATGATATCAGAGAAGTAGCTGAGAGCTCTTCATCTGGATGGGTAGGCATCAGGAAGAGTGAGTTACCCTGGGACTGGCTTGAGCTTCTCAAATCTTAAAGCCAAACTTCAGTGATACACTTACTCCAACAAGGCCACAGCTACTCCAAGAAGGCCATACCTCCTAATAGTATCACTCACAAGGAGTCCATGGGAGCCATTTTTATTCAAATCACCATATATTGTCTTTTAAAAGTGAAAGAAAGGAAGAAAGAAACAAGGAAAGATCCACATGAGGAACAACAGAGTCAACTAACTTGAAACCTTGGGGGCTCCCAGAGATGGAACCACCAACCAAAGGGCATATGAGGGTTGGACCTAGGCCCCACACACATATGTAGCAGATATGCAGCTTGGTCTTCATGCAGTTTCCCCAACAACTGGAGCAGAAGCTGTCCCTGACTCTGTTTCTTGCCTATAGATCCTGTTCTCCTAACTGAGTTTCTTCTTGTCTAGCCTCAGTGGGAGAGGATATATATAGTTCTGCAGTGACTTGATGTGCTCTGGAAGGTTAGTATCCAGTGGGGGGCCTCCCCTTTTTCAGAGAAAGGGAATGGGGAGGTGGAAAAGCAAGAGGAGGAGGAGAAAAACAGAGAAGCTATGTGAAGGAGGACTGGGAATGGCTGTGATTTTAAGTGAATAAATGAGTAAATTAATGGAGAAAAAGAAGGAAGAAAGGAAGAAGGAGAGAGGAGGCACAAGGTAAGGAAAAGACTGTCTATTAAAATTTTGGTGTACTGATATGTGGGAAAACATAGGCACCTTGATATGTGACACTATAGTAACTAGTACTTGTAACAGCACAAGGGCCACAAACCCAAGCCTACAGTGTCAAGGGACAGCAGTAGTTACAGGAGCTGAACAAGAAACAGACAGAGCTGTGAGGCAGAAGGTGCAGCCTTCAGTGTGGGGCATTGCCAGCACCTGTTGACAGGGTAGAAACAAGGAAACTATTTGGACCTCACTCTCCCTCTGACCATGAATTCCTGGATAAAGTCATTCCTTAATGAACCTAAACCAATCTAGAGACCGAGGAATCCTATAAAATAGTCCAGCCTCCCAAAAAATGAATACAGAGGCACAGAAGGGATCTGGAGAGATGTTAGATTTGAGATCTCTTGGATGGATCAATGCAGAAGAATCCGTTGTTCTTTGTATTTTAGGAAGATAACTCTGCCTGTTTTGTGGACAGTAAAGTTAAAGACAGAATAGTGGAGTCGAGACAAGGCATGAGATAGTAGGGATCTGCATTACATGCTACCATTATAGTAGTGAGATGCTCCTGTGGAGAAATATGCCTGAAGACTATCGTTGTTTATGCTAAACTGACATGATCTTCTGACAGAAGCAATCAGTAACAGGAAAGCAGAAGAAGCTCCAGAATGATATCATACTTTGGTCTGTGCAAGCAGAAAGAACTATCATTTTTGATGGGAGAGAGAGATTGGGAGTTCAGAGTTTTGTTGCTGTTCTTGGTTTTGTTTGCTTTTAGTTGAAGATGCATTGGATCTTAAAATGATGTTGTCCAAGACTGAACTCACTGATGTAAACATGCCATTAAATAGAAAATTTGGAGAAGATTTTCATATTTAATTCATCGGAAATTATCAGAAAACCATTAATCATAGTGCCCAAGCATAAAAGTTATGAGAAGGGAGGATACTGAGAAAACTCTCATAAAAGTCTAGAAGGAGAAGATCCCTGAGAATAGAAAGCCTGGAAGCAAACAAAGTGACAGGAATGATCAATATGCCAGATGCAGGGTCTGTATCAACCTCAGTTCTCTACTAAGATTTGACTACTGGTTTGATCATTAGAGACTCTATGGGCAAAATTAGCAAGAAGAGTTTTATGGAATGATGGGAGCAAATTCCCAAGGGGAGTATTTCAAGAAAGTAGAGAAGAAGGAGGCTCCAAGAAATTTGAAGTATTCTGGGGGAAAAAAAGGAACCAGAAAATTAAGTGGTTAGAGGTACAAAAGGACATTAAGAAGGATTTTCCCTTTGCTTTCCATCCTTCTCGGAACAAGGAGACTCCATGTCTGAATCACAGTCTGATTTTGGTGCAAAAATATTTATCACACTCATGTGCTTCCACTTAGAATTGCATGCAGATAGAAAGACAGATAGAAAGGGGTGAAATTAAAGATGCAGGATCTGGAGGAGAAAACTGATGAGAAGATGTTCCAGAGGGAGTGGAATCCCTTGTACAGTTTCAGAAAGTGTCAGTAAATACCACACAGTTGAAAGAAGTGGGAGTCATGGTAGAAGGTGAATAGACATTATACTGAGAATTTGAAGGCAAAGTTGTCTGTTTTTGTTTGTTTGGTTTGTTGGTTTGGTTTCTTTTGATCTCTAAATTTCAAAACAGAAGAATCAATCTAGAGTGGGAGGCAGAGAAGAAATGATGCTTGACAGGTGTGAGAATCTAGACAAAGAACCACATTTCAAAGATAAGGGGATCAATAACTGAGAGCTATATGGCAGGATTTGGAAACAGCAATAGCAATCTACATGAGAATTTTAGTTATGGAATTTATAAGAGCAGTCATCATAGTTATTATTTTGTCTCATCATATAAGTTGTGTATGTACAGAAGGTAAGAGGGTAAAGAATGGGTTACTAGGTAGAGATTGAGAATGCATGCCAAATTATTATTGCATTCATTGGCTATCTAATTTAAGCCACATAAATATTGAAACTAGTACATGAGTTTAGGGATAGAAAAATGTTGTAAGAACAATAAGTCAATGATCATGTTAAGGGAAATTGAATGTTGTAGTTGCATGAATTGGGAGTAAGTTCAGAAAAAAATGAAATTCAGAACATGTGTGAATTATAGTGCTAATTATTGTAGGCTTGGTTTAATGTGTGACTACTAATGAAATTAGTTTCATTGGTGCCAGCAGAAACATGGTTGGAGACTGGGTCGTGTTGAGAGAAATAAAGAGCCATATAAGGAACAGATTTCAATATTTTAGGGCTGACTAAAGAACATCTATGTTTGTGATAGTTATTGAAATAAGGGCATAACTTGATGGCATTATGGGTTTAGTTACAATATTTTCTAAGTATAAAAGCATAATGAGGCTGTGTATCCGCAGTAGAGAGAAGTGAAGCCTGGGAGTACCATGTGCAGTTCTGAGGCTACTCATGGGCCAATGTGATGTTAGTAAATGAGATAAGAATGATGCTCCTTGCTTCCTCACCTGGTTAAGTGATTGATTTTCATGTTCCACAGTCCTTTGCAATCGTCCTGGAATCATACAGTTGTATAAATAGTAATTATAATAAATATAATTGATAGTTATTGCAGTAGCTTTAAATAGTAATTGATTCATCTTTATTAAGGCCTCCATACCATCCAGTGTCACACATAGAAAACACTTCAAAAAAACATTTTGGTATAAAAATCAAGCTCTTCTTATTGAATAGCAACAATTCTATTCCTCTCAAACTCTGTGCATGTATATAAATATATTTAAATACTTATCTTGTGATTCTTAGATGCTGGAGTGGCCTATCCATACAGGGGTGATTTTACATAACGAGTTATAAAAGTTAACCACAAAACATGTTTCTCTAAGTAATTATAGCTTTAGACATCTCTAAGTATTGAGGTACTTGTTGCCTTTAATGCTCACTGCTTGATTACCATATAAACTTCTGCTGAGCAATTGATGATAAAAAAAATCATCATATTCTTGACCAAACATGACAACAGAATTTTATATTCCTTTGTTTCAAAATAACAGTCTACTTTTATGGAACCCCACGTCTCCACGTTCTTAATCTTTATTTAATGGGTAAATGAGACCCAGACAATGACATAATTAAGATCATTCTGTAAATGGGATGTTCCTGGTCAATAAGTTTGCAGTAGGCAAGTCATCCCAACTAATTAAAGCAAAATATGAAGAGGATGTCCTAAAAGATGTTGTTGACCCCCTTAGTTAATCACTATCTAAAGCAACTTCTGTTTTTGGAGGTGTTAGACATACATCAGTAAAATTTCCATTTTCCTTAAAGCAATCAGAATGGGTATCTTGTTTTCCTAAATAGTTGGCCATGATTAACATAATAATTTTGATCTATTATGAATCAGAAGTCGTGAGTCAATTAATCAAAACCCCAGATCTGGAGAGTTTTTGACCTTGTAGGACCCATTTATAGGAACATTAAGTGTCTTTGACAGTGGGAAGAAAAGACCTTGTCTAGGGGTGTGCTCCTCTGCTCTAGACCTCTCTTTATGTGATGGATAACAGCAGCCAGGCCATTAATGTAGAGATAATTAACCAAAGATAATTAAAGGGAAATGATTCTTTCTTTTCAAAGCCATGCAAAGTCTACAATTAAAGATTCATTCAATTATGACGGAGTCCATATTCAACACAAGTCACACAATCTTAAAACAAATCCTGCCCTTGAAAGAAACAGAGCAAAGTTTAAAGGCAAAACATGTCAAAGGACATCTGCTTCCTATTGCATTTCATCAAGCCACATGCCCCGAGGAAGAATTTACAGCATATCTCATTCAGGAATTTCAAGCTTTTATTCAAAACTATGAGTCAATTAATTAATTAACAATCATTAATTCAGAAACAACCCAGACTATATCCATCAAAGATTTTAAAAAGGCACAGAGAACACTTCTCTGAGTGCATTTTGAATATACTTGAAAGTTTGAAAAACAGATCAAAGATATATTCTACTAGCTGATTTGGGGAGATATAATACCTTTTGAAGAATTACCAGAGAAGAAAGAAGAGAGATGCAGGCAGCCTTCACTTGTGGAAAGTGACAATGTTGTACTTACAGCTTGTCTATAACAGGTGACATCATTTTGTCTCACATCCCTTGATCCAGCAAAACTAGACTCTGTATTTTGTTCAGAGAACGGCATAACTGTAAGAAGAAGCAGATCATAGTGATTAGGCAACAAGTCCAGTTCCAGGCAGGGAGTTGTCTGCCTCTAGGAACATGCGTGATTGCTTACGTAGATAAGAACATCATGAAAGGGGTCTCGTCATTGCACTAACTAGTGATGCTTTTAAAATTTACTTCATATGTGTATGTTTTTATACATTTTTAATTCAAATATTGCTGCAGTATTTCCCCTATCCCTTTCCTCCCTCCAGTCCTTCCCATATCCCCTCCCTCCAACTTCTTTCATGCACCCACAAATCTCAAATAGATAGCCTTCCCCCCCCCGGTTTTACATATGTCTATATATGCTTGTGTATGTGCATATATAAGAATGGACAAATAAAACTGGACCTGCTGAGTCCATTTTTGTTGTTTATTTGTGTGTATAGGGCTTCAGCACTGAGGGCCTGATTCCTTGGAGAAGCTAATCCTCCCTCTCTAGGAAATTATTTGTTCCTTGCAGCTCTTGGTTTAGGAGTGTCTGAGATTTTCCCCTTCCACATTAGCATATCGATTGATATTGTCATTGTCCTAGTCTTGTTTATGTAGCTATTTCTAGGATAGACTGCTGTAGAGTAGAAGTTCTGCTTTTTTGGATCTTCCCATCTTTCTATCCCTTCTTTTGCAATGGTCATTGAGCCATAGATGCAGAAGATGGAATGTAAATTGTATTCATTGGGGTTGGGCTCCCTACAATCCACTGATCTCTGCGTGGTATCCAGTTATGGTTTTCTGTGATGGTCTCCACCTACTGTAAAAAGAAATTTCTTCAGTGAGGGGTGATAGCCACACTCATCCATCAAATATGACTCTCAAACCCATATGGGTATTCATAATGCATGCATATATGTTCATTATCTGTATAATTTGTGGCTATAGATGTCAGAAGAGTATGCCAGATCGCCTGGAACTGGTGTTACAGACAGCTGTGGACCACCACCATGTGGGTGCTAGCAACTGAATCTGGGTCCTTTGCAAGAGCAACAGGTGTTCTTAACCACTGAGCTATCTTTCTAGTTCCTTAATTAGTTATATTTACAGACAGACTTCCTTTAAGAATGAATGGTCTCTTCCTATTTCATAGTTCTTTTCTATCTCTCTGATCTTGAAACTTCCTGTAAAGAATTGTGTGGGGAGTGTCTGTAGGAACTGGCTGAAGAGAGGGAGATGAAAAGTGGCTAGGTCTACCATACTCTTCTATAGTATACTATAAGATATTCATGATTTTGTTATAACAAAAGGCCAGAGAGCTGTCCTCCCTTCATAGGTGTGAGAGTCTTCAAAACTAGAGTCAGAAAAACAGCTAACTTATTCAAAGAGCAAAAAACCACTAGAAGCTAGAAAAGTCTCCATCCAATGTCTAAATTCTCCCCACAAATCAATCTGTCTCAACATTGCCAACTAAATAGGTTCTTATGTAGTTGTCTACATTTTGACAATGATGACATATTGGGATGTTATCAGAAATGGTTTCACAATTCCTAAGCCTTACTATTTTGCGATTACAGACTATCATAATAAGACTACCTAAATAGTCTTGTGAGATAAAATATAGATTTTGCTTGCTGTTATGGCAATAGCAATAAATCACATTCACATACCATTTTACAGTTTTACAATATTTCCACATGTTATGTCTCCTTTTGCTTCCATTTTTATAACAGCCTGTGAAATAAGCAGAGTCAATATTATTCTCTGTTTTATAGTTGGGAAGCTAGGTATAGGTGGGAAGATTGTTCCAATAAAGTGAAGAGTCTATGTAAAATATGGATTATTTATTCATTTATGTATTTAGTCTTTCAGAAAATATTTTTATGCATCCATTGTGTAAAGCAAACTCTTCATTTTAGGCAACATCCAGTCCAATACTGCTCCAGTTTGCTTTCTACTGCTGTGACAAGCACCATGACCAAAAGCAAATTGTGGAAGAAAGGGTTTATTTGGCTAATATGTCCCAATCATAGTCAATCCTTGAGAGAAGATGTGCAAGGACTCAAATGTGAGCAGAGGCAAGGACCACAGAGGAGTGCTGCTTACTGACTTGTACCCATGGCTTGCTCAGCCTGCTTTCTAACACAGTCCAATGCCATCTGCTCAAGATGACATTGACATCTCATGCGTTGGTTATTGTCTTCTGACATCAATCATGAATCAACAAAACAAATCTCAGGCATTTGACTGAGACTTGACTACAGGCCAATATGATGGAAGCATTTTCCTAGGTTGTAGTGACCTTTTCCCTGGTAACTCTAACCAAGAAATGGCCCAGTATAAATCTTTACTTCATTAGTTCAATAATTGCATTAGAATTTGTATTGAATATGTTAATAACGGTGACTGTAATAATAACACATTTTCTAATCCAATCCTAATCTATTAAGGAAAGATTACTTTGAAGATAACCATTACTTTCCACTTACAAGAAGAACAGATCAACAAACCAACTGTTAATGTATGATGTGCTCTAAGATGAAGTGTCTGCTTACAGTACAGTGGTGTTAGATAGGGCAGTCAGATACTTTTCCTCTAGAATTCAAATAGGGAAATACTGAAGAAAACACAGTGCTTTTATAGGATCAAAGCGAAGAAGAAGGCATTAAAGGAGAGGGAGGTACTGTGAAAACAAGAGATGACATTTGGGAAAAATAGAAGAGCTAATAAAGAAGACACTTTGCTTGTTGAAATGAACAAAAATAATTTCTGCATCATATGTTTGAAATGAATGAAGAGTCTGTGAAGATATGAAGCAAAAAAGAGGAATATTCCCGTGAATGAAAGGAAAAATAGTCTCATGGTGATGAGTTGAAGCCATGTTGTCTCTGGGAGAATACAGCATTGTCCATTACTGTAGTGTGCTTTAAAAATATGATGTTTCCAGAAATTATGCAGGGGTTCATTTCACAATGTGATAGAGACATGTTCGGTATAAGTCAAAAGGCAAAATGAGTGCTTCTTTAGATATATTAGGGTAATAATTTTCTACCATCTCTGTCTACTGACCAATGGCACTCAAAGATCATTGGCATACAAAAAGTTCCAAGCAAGAAAATGGTATCCCTACCAGACTGAAAAATGTCTGTATCCATGGAGTCCATATTTGTTTATAAATATTTAACAGAGAAATTATTAGAAAATATCTAAAGAAAAATTGGATTGGCCTACCCCGTATATACCAAGAAAGACATCTACATAATTACTTTCAGTGATAAAATCCCATTATTTATAATTTCCTAGGCTTTCTAAAACTTGGCCATTAATTTCTTGCTTAGAGTTGTAACAAGTAGCTAGACAACAGGCTAATCAAGTAGAAAAATCCATTTGATTATCACTACAGGAAAGGAGGAGATAAGAAAGAGAATTTAAAATAAGTATGCTGCTACATTTCAAATGCTCACAGGGATGAAAGGAGGAAATCTATAAGAAAAAGAATAAAAGATCATGATACAAAAATAAATACATTTGGCTGTCAGTGAACTTTGTAATTGCAAAATTTGATGCTAGTCAACTTTTGGAATAATATTATGAAAATATTGAGGAAAAATAAGTTAGACTGTCAGCCTAAAATTTATATCCAGCTAAGCCATAATTCATAACTATGGGGAAGTAGTGACAGTTCACAATAATAAATTTAAAGGAATGGTAAGTATAAAAAAGTTCTACCCATAGAATTAATAAACAGACAATATATCAAACAGAAAAGGCTGAGTCAGCAGGAAAGAGAAGCATGGGAGAAATACATATTAGCCAAAAAATTAGCTAAGCATAGGCAAAGAAGGCAAAGTTAAAAAAATTATTTTTTCTTTATGGAAGAATGAAGTGTAATTAAAATATAAAATTACAAAAAATCCAAATAAGGGATTATTAAGATGGCCATTATAATAGGGTTTTCTTCCTTCCTTCCTTCCTTCCTTCCTTCCTTCCTTCCTTCCTTCCTTTTTTTCTTCCTTCCTTTTTCCTTTCTTTCTTTCTTTCTTTCTTTCTTTCTTTCTTTCTTCTTTTTCTTTTTTTTTGATGTTGCTCAGGACAAAGACATATCTGGGCTTTCAGAAATGGTCAGTATATTATAGAGACTATTAACAGAACATAATTATTTACAGTTGAAAACAATAAACAAAGAGGAAAATGCCAATAATACAGAGAGAAGGACATCTTCACCTGTTCACCTAAAAGAAGAAAAGGAGGGAGCAAATTAGCATGACAGGAGGTAAGGTCCAGTTCAACTATGGAGTGCTTGCACTGCATAACACACACACACACACACACACACACACACACATCATGGAAAACAATGGGGAGAGTTTCTTTAGCTGGGGAGTGAAGAGAGAAAGGTAAATACAGAAAAGTAAAGGGAGGAGGAATAATAACAACAGAGCCTCAAGGAATCACATTATTTTATATTTACCTAAATTATAGTACTACATCTATGTCTGCATGTGTATAAATGTATTCATATAATAAGCAAGAGCCACAGACTAACACAAATCCTAGTACCCAACATAAGAAACCTCCTATTGAGTTGTTGGTTGGAGAAGTCCATGAAACTACTAGGGCTACTGGTATTGCTTTGGTTGTCTCTCAGAGGTTGAAAGTAAGCCCGTTTCTAAGATCACCACACTTAGCACAAAGGACTCAGATGATTCGATCTCGATCTAACCTAAAGATGTTCTTTATGTGGCTTGGTTTACATAGAGTGTACTGTTATGTCCAAGAATCAGGATTCCCTGAAGAGCTCTAAGAACTTCTGACCCAATTTAGTGAAACAAAAGAGTCTTTATTCGAACCAGGCTGGGGTCACAAACCCTTCCCACAGCGCAGGTTAGGAATGTGACCATCCATCCAGGGGCTTGGGATTTTTATACCTACAAGCAAAATCAAAAATTCTCTGACTTTGCGGTTACATGTCAGGGGGGAGGTGAAACGGGAAGTCATCCTTCAAACATGATATCGTTTGTTCAGGCAGCGGGGCGGAATCGTGATACTGGAAGGGGAGCTCTTCTAACATTTAAAGGGTGCTATCAGGAGCTAGCATTTTACAAACTGGCCACAGCTGCCTGAGAACGCTTAATTGTTCTCCTCTCGTGGCCCAAAGTATGGCACGTATCTCTCCAAGGATTTTTGATCTTCTTCACTGCTCCCAAGGACAGGGGCCACGTGTACTTGGAGGTGCCTAGCCATCTATCACAGAGGGTGCCAGCCTCAGCGACATGGGGGCTGAGAGCTGTGGCCATTTGTCTATTCCTGAGCTGGCATTTGTCACTTCTGGGAGGGGGTTTCATTAGGGGGTGTCATTATGAAAATGGGGATAGCAATAGTTTGGTGCCAGGCCATGCCTTCTCTGAAAGACCAGGCAGCAAGAAAAGTGCTGAGGGGCGAGGAAGCTGTGTAACCGGCAAAAGCACAGAGGCCGGCTTTCTGCACCTCTTCAGTACCACAGAGCAGCATACAAGCTGCTAAGGGAGGGAAGCAATGGCTAGTGTTATCCATCTGTAATATGAGAAGATATCTCTAAAGGTACAGTAGTGGCACTCATGTGTTCATAATGACTAACCATTGTCTAATCGGACTTAATCCATACCCAACAAGAGGAAAATCATACCTGGTACTAGAAATCTACCCATCTACATGAAGCTAGTGAGGCTGTGGGTCTTAGCAGAGAATCTAATATCACCACCTTACAAGACAAACACAATTATTGACTGCTTTCTAAAACTTATCTTATGCCCAGAGATGAGTGTAGCCCTCACTCTTCATCTAGGAAGATTCTCTTTACAGCAAATGAAGACCGTCACTGTAAACCACAGCTACACAAAATACAGAGGTCAGCTGACCTTTTGAAGTCCAGCACCAAAGGATACAACACAACCCCTGCGTCAAAGTGTCAGGGAACATGGTGGAAGAGAAAGCAAAAAGATTATAAGAACCAAACGGCAAGGGGATCTGCTGTAAGAGTGTGTCTGGTAGTAAAGGCTGCCTAAACAAGACCTGAACAGTGACACTAATACAAAATGGTTAAATCTCATGGGGTCCTACTAATGACTGATAAGAATTAGCCTCTCCCAGGTTACCCAATACAAAGTAGTCGACCCTGTATTCAAATACACACAAGCGATGAAAATGGACTCAGCAGGTTATATTTGTATGTTTGTATACACACACACACACACACACACTCACACACACATTATATTTATCAACAATAATTATCAATTAAAACAAGGCCATCAACATGAGATGGTGGGAGGATGTTGGGCTATAGGTTGCACGTGGGCACGGGCGTGGATTCTGTTGGGCTGAATTGTAGGTCCCTGCTTGTTGGCCGCCCCAAGGGGCTGGGGCCATGCCTCAGGGGGGCAGAAGCATGGGAAGTTGACTGTGTCCTCTTTGTGCCACACTGGGCGGATGTCCGGACTGTGAGAAGCTGTTGGGCTTCACTCCAGGGGTGGGGAGAACACAGTCTGGTATCCTGCAGGGGGCTGGAGTTGGGGATCTCCAGGCCAGGAGGTGGCTAGGGACTGACTAGTCTCAGCCCTTGGGCTCTCAGACACCACTAAGAGGCCACAGAAGGGTAGAAGGGTTGAGACGGGGTTGTATGGGCTGGATGACCAGCAGCTGAAAGGGTGAGGGGGACAGCACATCATGGGGAGGGGCCTCTTGGTCATGGTGACTTGCTTGGCTGGGTCTTGGCTGGTTCAGCTAGCTCACCTGAGCTGGCAGCCTCTGTGGGTGGAAAGTAGAGAGGTCATCAGCGAGAGGTTACCCGGTGGTTTGGTAGTTGAAGACCTTCTCTACAGCTTCCCACAGAGGACCCCCCAAAAGAGAGGTAGTCTATGGCCTTAAAATATGGTCTTAAGATCTTTATTGTCATGGTGAAAAACGGATGAAGCTATACCTCGTGTTCTCAGGGCGGGCCTGAGATTAAATACCTTTTGAGAGGAGAATGAAGGTCTGGGAAGGAATGTTTAATTGGCTACACCCTCTGGCCTTTAGGTATATCATGAATATGGAGATGTCTTGAGGCTCTGTGACCCTCTACCTGTAGAGGGGTTGGTATGGGCATTGTCCTACGTGCCTGAAGGGCACCAATGGATAAAAGCATTGGTCCTTATGTCAGGAGCCTGGAGCCTGAGAGTGTTGTGAAATACATGCCTTCCCTTTCAGGGAAACCTGTGAGGTCTCCAACCTGCTGCGTTTCTTGCCATCTCTAGCCTGTGCTTAAACAGAAACCATGCTGTCCTCTCATGGTCCTATAGGAGGATAGATATGAGAGGGGTTAGAGGCAAGAAAGAAAAGGGAAGAAGTGAGGTAATTTTATTTTAGTTGAAAATAGTTTAAAAATAAACCTTTGTTATACTTTAGACATGGCTTGATATCTCTTTCCAGGACTTATGTATTAATATCTATTGCCCACTTGGAGATTTTAGGAGAGTAGAAAGTTAATCTGACCATGGTATTTGAGGTAGAGTTTGGGGACTTTCATGAGGTAATTAAGATTAAATAAGGTCATGAGTAAGGAACTTTGGGATTGGATTCTGGTGGTTTTATCAGAAGAGAGAGACTCAAGTATTGACGTGCACATTCTTATCTTCTCTTATGATGCTCTGAGCCACCTTGGAACTTTGCCAGCAAAAAGATCACAACTAAACACTGCCTTCAACGCTGAGATATGCCTCTGAGTGATCCAAAATGAAATTCTTTTATAAAATTACCCAACTTCACATTTTTTATCATAGTAAGAGAAACATGAACTAGTTCAAACTGATTTCATATATATTAGTAACTGATAAAATTTAGTAACGCCTGAAAACATTCAAGTGCTTGGAATATAAAGTATGAATTTTGAATAGAGATGTAAGTGAGAACATAGACAACAACTTATTCTGGCTGCACACCAGTGTTTACTTCTGCCCGGGAAGAAGCAGGACAAAGGAGTGGCAGTGGATCAACTAGAAGGGGCTCCACTAGAGTTATGACTGGGGGTGTATAGAAAGGACTCCACTTCAGTTGCAGCTCTGTTTCTTTTAGAAAGAGCCTTGAAGGAAATGTATCATCATCCATGGTCATTTTTGAGGGGTGAATATTGTCTATTTTTTAACTTAAAGTAATATTGTTCATATAATGTATTTTGATGAGTTTCCCCTCCCCATCTCCTACCCAATCCTTCCCCACTTCCCCATTCTTTCAACTTCTCCTCTTCTTCTTCTCCCTCTCCCTCTCTCTATTTCTCTCTCTCTCTCTCTCCCTCCCCCTTCTCTCTCTCTCTCTCTCTCTCTCTCTTTCTCTCTGACAGACAAATAAAAAACTCAAGCATAAGATAAAATGAACAAACTAACAACAACGAAGAAGGAAAAACAACAAAAGATTATATGAAATGCCTACACAGGCAGAGACACACACACACAAATAAACCCCAGAACCACAAAATTAGGAATGGTAATAAACATGCAAAAGATCAGTACGGTGAAAGAAGAAAAAAACCAAACAGAGCAATATGAGAAAAAAAATATCCAAAAATGCTTTTGAGTTGATTTTGTATTGGCTTCTGGACATGGAGCCTGTCCTTAATTGTGGTTTAGTTTATATACCCAATGAAACTCCCTGGAAGAAACTAATTTTTCCTGGGTGATTCTTATGAATAGGAGATAAATTCTTGGTTAGGGATAGGTGCTTGTGTTTATGTCCGTATATCAGCCCTGAGACCCTGCCTGATTTAGATCTGTGCAGGCCCTTGGCATGGTGACACAGCCTTTATGAGTTCATATGTGCATTAGTCTTGTGTCTGAAAGACAACACTTCTTTGGTATCCACCATTCCTTTTTTGTTTTGTTTTAATTTTCTTTTATTATTATTAATTATTCCATTTGTTTACATCTAAAATGATATTCCACTTCCCTATTACCCCCTCCACCAACTCCCCATCCCATGATATCCCACTTCCCAGTTACCCCTCTGCCACCCTCCATCCCACATCTGCCCTCCCCATCCCTTTTGCCTGTATGAGAGTGCTCCCCCACTCACCCACACCCACTGGCCCCACCACTCCAGCATCTCCCTATTCTGAAGCATCAAACCTCCCTGGGACCAAGGGCCTCCCCTCTTCTTGCTGTTGGGCAAGGCCATACTCTGCTACATACATATCTGGAGCCAAAGATCTCTTTAGGTATACTCCTTAGTTGGTGGCCTAGTCTCTGAGAGAACTGAGTGGTCAGGCCAGGCTATGTTCTCCAATGGGGTTGCAATCCCCCTCTACTCCTCCAGTCCTGCCAGCTCCCCTGAGTTAAGCCTGGTGGTTGGCTTCAATCATCCACCTCTGTTTTGGTCAGTTGCTGACTGGACCACCCCAGGAACTGCCTCACTTGGTTCCTGTCCTCAAGGGCTTCTTGACCATGGCAACAGTATTGGGTTTGGTGTCTGCAGACATGATGCATCCCCAGGTGGGGCCATTTCCTTTTGGACCTTCCTTCAGTCTCTGTTACAATTTTTGTCCCTGTTCTTCCTTTGGACAGGAATATTTCTGGGTTAAAAAAACTTTGAGATGGGTAGATGGCTCTACCCCTCGACGAGAGGTCATGCCTATTTACTAAAGGTAGTCTCCACAGGTTCTATCTACCTTTTCTCTGCACATAACAGCTAAAGTTAATCCCATTGGGTCCTGGGAGTCTCCAATGGCTATCCCCAGTTCCTCTTCCCCTGTGCTACCTATTTTTACTTGACTTCCTGATCCTCTGTACCTCTCTCACATCTCCTGATACTGCCACCCTATTTCCTCCTCCTCCTTCGTCCCTCCCTTATCCCCCTCTCCTTCTATCTCCCACAATCATCCTGTTCCCCCCCCCCAATACAGGACTGAAGCATCCACCCTCTGATCTTCCTTTCTTCTACTCTCCATATGGTCTGTAGGTTGTATCATAGACATTGTGAGCTTTTGTGTTAGTATCCACTTATCAGTGAGTACATATCATGTGTGTTCTTTTGTGTCTGCGTTACCTCACTCAGGATGATATTTTTCTAGTTCCATCCATTTGTCTGCAAATTTCATGAATTCATTGCTTTTAATCGATGCATAGTACTCCATTGTGTAAATTAACCACATTTTCTGTATCCATTCTTCTGTTGAGGGACATCTGGGTTGTTTCCAGTTTCTGGTTATTATAAATAAGGCTGCTATGAACATAATACACCATGTGTCCTTGTTATACTTTGGAGTAACTTTTGGGTATATGCTCAGGAGTGGTATGGGTGGTTCTTATAACCTTTCTACCTCCTCATCTTCATAGTTCTCGGAGCCCTGCAGGAGGAATATTAGTAAGGGTTCTCTGGAGCAGTGACTCTCAACCCTTTCACAGACAACTAGATAACAGATATTTTACATTGCAATTCACAGTAGTAGCAAAATTACAGTTAAGAAGCAGCAACAAAAGTAATTTTATAGTCGTATTAAAGGAACTGTATTAAAGGGTCAGCATGTTAAGGAGGTTGAGAACCACTGTTCTAGAGGAACAGAACTTACAGAATGGAATTACCAGCCAATGTGAGGGCTAGCAGGCAAAGAGGGAAAGCATTCTTCTGTCATGTCGCTTATATAGGATGCCAGCAGAATGTGTAGCCCAGATTAAAGGTGGATCTTCCCATCATAAAACATCTATATTAAAGGCAAGTCTTTCCCTGAAAGGACATGCATGGTATGTATGTCCTCAGTTATAAGTGGATAGCAGCCACAAAACACAGGATACTCACACTATACTCCACAGACCCCAAAAAGCCAAACAAGGAAAACCCAAGTGAAGATGCTTGAATCTCACTTAGAAGGTGGAATAAAGTAGTCATAGGAGACAGATGGAGGGAGGGAAATAGGGAGACAGTTCAGGATCAAGTGTGGGAGGAACAGGAGAAATGGCCAGATGACCATGAGAATGAATGGAAATCTGAAACTGGTGGGGATGGGAAAGAGGGGGCACCCTAAGTTGTGCCAGAGATCTGGGATAGGAGAGGCACCTAAGAATCAATGGGGTGACCTTAGCTGTGACGCACAGTATTGAGGATATGGACCTGAAGAGGCTACCCCACCTGTAGCCAAGCAGGAACCCCAGTGGAGTGATAGGGACACAAAACTTTTTACCCCAAATCTATTATGTCTACAAGAAATACAGAGACAAGGGATGGAACAGAGCCTAAGAGACTGGCCAACCAATAATCTTCCCAACTATTTATCCATCTCATGGGCAAGCAGCAACCCCTGACACTGTTGAAGATACTCTGTTATGCTTGCAGACAAGAGCAAGCAAAGTTGTCTTCTGAGAGACTCCATTCACAGCTGAATCAAATGGATGCACAGAGACACAGCCAAACAGTGGATAGAGCTTCGGGACTCTTATGGAAGAGTTGTGTGTGGGGGGGATTAAGTGCCCTAGAAGGGGTAGGAATTCCATGGGAAGACCAACAGAATCAACTAACCTGGGTCTTTGGGGCTTTCAGAGACTGTACCCTCAACCAAGAGCATACACTGGCTGGACTTAGGCCTCTGGCACATATGTAGTAAATGTGCAGCTCAGTCTTCATGTGAGTCTGGCAACTTCATGTGTGTCCAAAACAACCCACGAGGGGGCTATCCCAAAAGCTGTTACCTGTCTGTGGGATAGGTTCTTCTAGCTGGGCTACCTTTTCTGGACTCAGTGGAAGAGGATACACCTAGCCTTGCTGAGACTTGATATGTCAGGGTCAGGGGATATCCAAGAGGTCCTTACAGTGGGAAGGGGGGTGAGAGGGAGTGGGGGAAGAATATTGGGATGTAAAGGTAGTTTCAAAAACAGTGGATCTTTCTCACTTCAGATGATTTAATTAGGATAAAATCCCTCACAGGTGTACCCAGCATTTAGGTTTAAGGTAATTCCAGTTGTAGTCAAGGTGACAACCAAAAATAGTCATCATATTAGGGTAAATTCCATGTGCTTGGTTTAATTTTTTAAATGTGTCTATTTAAAACTGGAATTAGTAATTTCATGTTACTATGTCACTGTATTAGGCTGAGAACTCTTGCTTCTACCAGATGTCAACAGGTAACTACAACCTAGAGCATTCAAGATAAAGAGCAGTGGGCAATCTTGGGTTCTTCTGCAATGGAAACACAAATGTCTCTAAAATTTGTTTTACTTAAATCAGATTAAAAATGACCCACTTTTAATTTAAACAGTGTAATAATATTCATGCATATGTAAGCTCAAGAAAATCCAACAAGGTATATTTTTATTCTGCTGGTGAGTGTTAAATACACAGTTGAAGTATTTCCAATCACAAACAAGAATGGAATTGTTTCATTTTAAGGAAACAAAAATAATAGAATAGAACTGGCGTAATGATGTTAAGTGAAATAAGCCAGACTCTCAAGGACAAATATGTTTTCTCTAGAATTCAGAAGCCAGAACACACACATGTATTTGTGACATAAATGTAAGAGGGATTACTTCGGATGAGACTGGGATAAAGTGAAAGAAAAGGTAACAGGAAGGGAAGGTGATCAATGTACATTTATACAAGTATGAAAATGTAAAAATGAAATCTATTGTTTTAAGACAAGATCACATGTAGTTATGTAGTCTTCAGCTTTTCTGTGCTCTTAAGAATTGAATGAGTGCATGCTGATAAGAGCCTGATATGGATATCTCCTCAGAGGTCTTCAAGAGTCTGACATACTCAGAGGCAGATGCTCACAACTAGCCATTGAACTGATCATGGGGTTCTCAATAGAGGAGTTAGAGTGAAGACTGAAGGAGAGCTGAAAGGATTTGCGGCCCCATGAGGAGAGCAACAATACCAACCAACCACAGCTCCCAGGGTTTAAACCACCAGCCTGGGAGCACTTAGGGAGGGATCCAGCGCTTCAGTTGAATATGTAAGAGTGGAGGGCCCTGCTGGGCATAGGTGGAAGAAGAGAACCTTGACCTCATGAAGGCTGGATGCCCCAGGGGGTGGGAATTTTGAGGGTGGGGAGGTGGGAGTGGGGGGGGGGGGTAGATAGAGGTTACATCCACAGAGAAGAAGGAGGAGGGGTGAGGGGATTGGGGGTTCCTGGATGGGTGGGGGATGGGGTAAGGGGACAACATAGGAAATGTAAATAAAACATCCAATAAAAAAAAAAAGAATTGAATGCAAGGGGTTGAAGTAAAGAAACTATTGACAAGACCATTCTATTATTAGTGGGAAAGTTTTATTAGGGGGTGGAGGGAGGGACGGGGGAGAAGGGTGAGGGGAGGTTTGGAAAGGGGAGGAGAGGGGAGAGGGAGAAAGAATAACCAAAGGCATCTTGGGGAGTCTGTCCTGGCTACTCATCATGTTGTGGATTGCTGTTTGTATTTTTTCCTCCCTCAAGAAGCATGCCCAGATGAGAAGTAGATCATGTGTTCAGGTGATTTCAGGTGAAATCTTAATTGGTCAAATAACAGCTAGAGCCTGTGATTGGGCAGTGGAAGGAAAATGTGGAGCTGGAAGTTTTAGAGAAGGGAGACAAGGAGGATGAAGAAATGACTAGAAGGAGGACCAAGGGAGAAGAAGATGGAAGAAGAAGAGATGGAAAATGCAGCAGACCCACGTGGTCAGGAGGAGTCCCAAGTAGCTAGGAATTTCATAGCTGGGCAATAGAGTAGTACAGTGGTGTATCTGTCCAGTCTAGGCTTGCAGCTTGTAAATATATTAGCTGAGTTGTGTGTTCTTTGCCCAGACATATTGGGGTTGGAAATTTACCAATATAAATCTGGCTGGTGTAAATATAAGTCTCTAGTGTTTTCCATTCATAGGGCTAGAAAGAGCTGAGTGAATCCAGAGTGGTTGTTGGTGTTCTGTAGACCAGCCATGGGAACCAGGGCCAGATGGCTCCTTGGAGCTAGCCAGGTGAGAGGGTTCAGGCCAAGGGGATAGAGTGTGAACAGGGAGGGGTAATCGCCTTTGCTGCCTATGCTACTGCCTCTACCCGGGAACTCTGCTGTCAGCACCCAGTTACTCCTAGGTGTTGTATCTATCGCTCAGCATTGAGTCTGTCTGAGCTGAGCCAGTGAGAAGCCCACTAGCTAGCAAGGAACGTGGGAAGGATACTGTAGTCACTTCGGGTGAGCAGATCTCTTCTACCCAAGTGGTAGTGTTACAGCCCTTGCAACAGAAACTCTCAGACAATGGGATGATTCTTGCACACCTTTACTTTTCCTGAATAAGATTCTTATATACAGTTTTGGGGTGGGGTAGGGTCTGTTAGCAGGTAATTCCTATTGGCTTGGTCTGAGACCTTGGAGATACCTCATTTACGTGTGGGAGAGCCTGAGGCACTGTTCCTATCTGACAGATGGCCATAGACCTCTCTGTAGGAGGGGCTGTGGAGGGCTGAAGCTAAGTGAGAGCAGGCAGGGGGCCCAGGATGAGCCAAACTCCTACTATCCCCTTAGGGTCTTCAGGGTTCCAAGCAAGCTCAACTAGGTACCCAGCTGCCTCTCAAAGTCTACTGCTCCACAGTCTTTGTGTCTTTTATTTGTGTAAGAGCTGGTTAAAAAGTAACTACCATGGTATTGATTTACAGAATTATTTATCAACCCTATAATATTTAAACCAGTACAACATAACATCAAAGCTGGACATAGCAACCCAGTAGGGGGAAAGGAGTCTCACAAATAGGCAAAAGAGCCAAGAACAGCCTCTGCTCCCACTGTTCTGTCATCAAAGCGAACATCGGGACTTCATTTAGGAACAAATAGGAGCAGATGCAGAGCAGTACAAAGACTCTTACAACGGAAAGCATTTAACTGGGGAATTGCTTAGTTTCTGAGGTTAATTCATTGTCTTTCAATATGGTGGGAAGCATGGTGGTATGAAGGAAGATATGGTACTGGAGAAGGAGCTGAGTGTTCTACATCCAGATACACAGAGAGCAGGAAGAGAGAGCCACTGGACCTGGACTGGGTTTTTGAAAACATCAAAGTCTACCTTCAGTAACATACTTCCTAACTGTCTAATCCTTTCAAATAATGCTATTCCCTGGTGACCAAGCATTCAAATATATGAGCCTATGGGGCCCATTTACATTTAAACTACCACAGAGATTATAATATCATTACATCATTAGTCTCCTTACCTTTCCTCCATTCATATCCTCCCATGTACCCGTTCATGCTCTCTTTCAAACCCTAGACCTCTTTTTCTTTTTGTATGTGTGATGTGTGTGTGTGTATACATACACACACATATATACATATATATACATATATACATATATATGTGTGTGTGTATATATGAATATATTAAATATATAAATATAGTATGCTTAACCCATATAATGCTGCTTGTATTATATGTTTTCTGGACTAACCATTTGTTTTAGGTCAACAAATTGGTGTCCTCTTCCTTGAGAAGGTTATGTTAGAGAAGCTACACCCATGAGTTCTCACCCATATGGCTGCCTAAATCCATCCCTCACAAGAAAAGATACCAACAGACATACTGACATCAATGGACAACACTCAGATACCTCAACCCTAGACAAAGAACTATGGGCAACTAAAGAGTGCTAAAATTGTGAGGGATACTCTTTCTTTTGCTTCTTAATGTGCTGTTTTTTGTTTTGTTTTGTTTCATTTTGTTTCTCTCATTTCAATGTGACCTTCATCTGTAGTATACTTGGCATCTTAAGTCATGCTTTGATGTCTGAAGATAAACACATTAGCCTTCTCTTGTTCAATGTATTCTTTTCATTTTACTCTAACATTTAAGACCATCTGTTTTCTATGTTTAAGGTATGCCTTCGGTTAAGAGCATACGGTTGGATCTTTTCTTAATCCACTTTCAGAATGTTCTGTTGTTTAATTGAAGTGTAATCATTATGTGAACTAAATTCTCCTCTTTCTCAATTATTCTGTTTGTTTAGATGCTTACTGAACTTCTTTAGGTATAACAGACCAGTATTCCTAGTATTCCTTTTCATAGTCTGAATTGGCTTTCAGCTAAATTATGGTTATATTTCTATATATGAATTATTGTGTTAGAAAGTAAAATAAATATTCTGTAAACTATGACAGGATACATTAAAGGAATATGCTGAATTACCTGAGGATATTTTAAACTACATAATTGGTTTTATGCACTCCATCTATTACAAAGTAGTTGTCTTGTATTTTACTTCTGTATGCTCAAGATATATACCATAATACATTGTTATTATGTTATTTTGAATAGCTAGCAGCATTTTGATAGTGCAGGTCTCCTGCAAACAAATTGCTTCAGATTTTTTATTTTTTTACTGATCTAGAACTAAACCAGTAAGTAGTTTCCAATCATTTGTTTTACTACTGTCGTCAGTAAAAAAAAAAAAAATCTTTCTCTTTTATTGGTTGCAATAAGAATCATTTCAGATTTTTATGATTTATAAGAATTTATACACACACACACAAACACACACACATACATATTGATTACATTGATATATATATATATATGCATATATACAAGTCTCATCAAGGTATAGAATATTTCCATCATCTTCAAGTCTTCCTTCTGACTTTTTCTCAGTCAGTATACATGCCTCTTTCCTAGTTTGCCTCTCTGTTGCTGTGATAGATTCAATGACCCATAGAAACTTGAGGAAGAAAGGATTCATTTCACATTACAAGCTATGTCCCATTATAGAAAGACACTGTAACAAGAGCTTTTGGCAGGAACCTAAAGGCAGGAACTTAAGTAGAGACCTTGTATGGTGGTTTGAATGAAGTGGGTCCAGTAGTCTCATGTGCTTGAATAGCTGGTTCCATAATTGGTGAAATTATTTGAGAAGGATTATGAGGAATGGTCTTGTCAATGGAAGTGTGTCACTTGTGAAATTTGAGGTTTCAAGAGAAGCTTGCCATTCCCAATATTTTCTGTCTGCTTCCTACTTGTGGAACAAGATGTGAATTATCAGCTGTTCTTGGCTCTTTTCCTTTGTTAAATCATCATAGACTTGAGGCTTCTAAAACCATATATGTATATGTATGTGTGTGTGTGTGTGTGTGTGTGTGTTTGTGTGTGTGTATCTTGCTTTGGTCATGGCATTTTGTCACAGTAATAGAAAAGTAACGAATACACAATGGGAAGAAATGGACCCCTTGACTTCCTGATACATGAATACATCACTATTGCACATAAAAATTCTTATCTTGCTTACTCTCAAGATCTAATGATAAGATCACAAAATAAAACATTCCAGCATAAAAGCTCTTTTAAAAAAAAATCTCATATCTCAAGTATGGCCTCCTGTAAAGTAAAAAACTTACTTTCACATTTTATTTCAAGAGGGAAGAATCAGGCAATTAAACAAACAGAGCCAATATTTAGTAGTAGAAAACAAACGTTATAGATCAATGGCTGGCATCTGGGGCTCACTCACAATTTTCTAGGCATGGGCAGCTCCACCTCTCTATCTCTGCCATCTGCTGTAAGCAGTTTCTTTCAGGTTCAGGCTGGCTCCATTCCACACTTGACACTGTCCTTGATATATGTTTCACAATTGTGACATCTCTAATATACTGGGGTCTCCATTGAAACTGAGTGTGCACTTTCATTAAAGGTCTTACATAGCCCTTATAGGGACTATGACCTTGATAGATGGTATCAGTCCTCAGTATCTCTCATGATTCTCTCAATCCTGGAACCCCCACTGTAACTGAGGCTTCTCAGTTTTCCAAGGGATTTCTGAACTCTTTGCAGCCACTCCAACCCAACACATTGTGCCAAGCACCACCTATACTTCATTACCCTTTCATGTTACAAAGCCAACACAATGTGGGAAACACATATAATCTAGTTCTGTGTAACCTTGAACATCACTGAACCACAGTTTCTGTGTGCTGACTGTGAGGTACTACAATGTTTCACCTCTGTGATGCTGGTCTTTTATTAGTCATTGCTGATCTTTCATTCCAACCTAATACAGCATTGATGTCCCAGCCAAATTCACTTCCCTATATTTCTAACTCCAATTTGTTACACACATAGCCTTTGAGAGCCTATGAAAGACTCTCAAAATTTTTTTGAAATGTCATAAGCTAGTCCATCATCTATTGCAGGATACTTGATCATACTGTGCTCCTCAAGATTGTGTTGTCTACTGAAAATGCCTGTTTCTAGTTGTGATGTGGCTCAGCCTTAGTACACACCTTTAATTCCTCTAGCTAGAATATAGAAACACTCTTAGTACACACCTTTAATCTCAAAGAATGAAGGTTAATTTAGTTTGCAGAAGAAAGCACCCTTTGGTTTGAAAGTGATGTCTAATTGTGTGGTATTCAAAGTGATGAATCAGAGAAAGATATTACAGTATAGATATGCCTAACTCTCACAAGAAGAGAGAGAAGAGGGAAGCTACTTGAGGGACAGTGCAGAGAAAGAGAGAGGAGGAAGTTTTCCCAATACACTTATAGAGAGACAGGTTACAGAAAGAACAAGCTAGACACAGATGAAAACAGAACCAACTAGAGAATGAGAAGGAGCCAGAAGATTAGAACATATTATCATATTATGAGGCCAAGGAGAGCAATTCAATCAAAGGTTGAGAGAGGACAGATCCAATCTGTCAGCTTGGAGAGGAGTTTGAGCCTAAAGAGCTGAGTTGAATTAGCCAGCTAGAATTCAGAAAGAACAAGGGTAAACTGAGGAACTCAGCAAAAACGGAGTCAGCTGCAATCAAAGCCAAAGCAGATTTACATTCGGTAATTTTTTATCTTCTTTAGCATTTCACTATTCTGTGGCTAAAAGCTGCTGGTTTCTGGCAATTAATTTATGCTGATAGCAACACGGGACTAAGAAAAAAGGCTTAGTTACTTTGACTAGTTTTCTCTATGACTCAAGGGCCCCTTGCTGGCCAGGCTCATGGTTGTTAACTATTCTTGTACCAGATGGAAAAGACAAGAAAGGAAAAGAATGGAAAAGAAAAGAGAAAATTCAGGTGTTCACAGAGATACACACACTGAATGAAGCTGAAGAAGGCTACATCATTGCTTTATTGTACTTCTTGGTTTTTATTCTTTCCCAGAAAAATTAATCACATTTTTTACACATTTTTACATTATATAAGTTCATGGTAAGTTAAAATAAAATAGTTCATATCATAGTTTGATAAGACTTAAAGAGTTACAGCAGAATTGTGTACATTTCTTATCATTAAGACTAGTATCTGACTAAGCATCTGTTATTAGTTCCACAAGTTCATTATAAGTTTAAAGCAAAAATTTTTATGCCTGCCCAGTAGGGTAGGCTGATGCCAGGACCCATTAGGCTATCTAATAATGACAGGAAAAGGAATACCAGCATCAAGAAACTATACAAGGATGGAGTCTGTCAGAGCTCACCTACCACAGCCCATATATATATATATATATATATATAAATGTGTGGATATTTTTAAGTGCATACTGATTTGTGATAGACTTTCATTGGGAAAACACAACACATATATGTCAATTCATCCCAGGAAGGCAGCCCACAGCATACCAAGGTAATAAATGCACCAGTGTACAATTTAGTGAATAATTTGAGTTTTTAAAAAATATTTCAACAAATTTAAAATTAAAATGTAATTTTAATATTTTTCCCTCTCCTTGTCTTCAACCCTTTGTATGTTTCCTCCCCCCTTATTCCAGTTCAAAACCATGGCCTCTTTATTTATTTATTTTCAGTTGTCAGATAAAAGCTGTTCAGTCTATTTAGTGTTACTTATCTGAATATGACTTCAGTGTTGCACATTTGGTATTGAGTAACCAATCTGGGGCTTATCCTTGGACAAGACTACATCTCTAGTGTTCAGCATTCCTAATTTGTCTGTAGCTCTTTGTCTTTAGATAGGGTCCCCTGGGATTTCTACATTTCATGTTAGGAATCAGGTTATTGTTTGCTTTTTGTTTTTAATTGGGGTTATAAATAGAAGGATGGGTGAGGAGTTATTTAAAAGGGATAGGGATAATTCAGAAACTGCTGTATAATCAGAAAGTCTATCCAACATGAGTGATGACTTCTCCAAACTCCCAAAGACTTCTACGCAGTGTACAGGCAGACTTGCACAGTCCAAATGTCTTTCATTTTCTCCTTTGGCTGATCAGAGTGGGTGGCCACACCCCGCATCTGTTTATACCCAACCCTGAATGATTACTCAAAAAGAAAAAAAAACAACAACAACCCTGAAGCTCTCTTTGCAGCTTTCAGACAAATCAAAAGGCTAGACTTTCTTCTTTTTGTCCTTTGGTTGGTCAGAGCCTCCACACCCATTAGCTTTTTACTTCTAACAGTATGAAAAGATACTGTTGGTCATGGCCATCAAAACTCTAAGTTATTCTTCTCTAGGACATGTAGCCAGCCATTGGCTCACTTATTGTTTACCATCCTAGACTAGTGAGCTTCCTGTTTTCCTCTTGGAGAAAAACTTGCAATTTGGAAAGAATGTTGCAATCCTGGAGAACAAGTCATTCAACACACACACACACACACACACACACGCCACATGCTGCCACACCCAGGTACTCTTGTGAAAATACGATTTAAAAATTTAACACTTTATCTCTCTACTCACTCTCTTCTAGTCACTCTACAACAGAGAGGTAAAGGCAGAGATGAAAAACAAACAAACGTAAAAACCAAATCTATAATGTGCTTCTTAGAAGTATCAAGGTCTTAAAAAACAAGGGACTCTAAGAGAATGACAATAGACAATCTGAGGAGAGTGAAATGATATCTCATCATGGTTCTTTTTGTTCATTTCTCTAGTATTTAGGCACAGTGAGCAATTTTTTTTTTGATGCCTAGTGGCCATTGTCATGTTCTTTGGAGAAGTGCTTATTTGAGGTCTATATGTCTTGATAATCAAATGTTGAATTTGGTCATTGAAAATGATGGTATTATAAGAAAACTAATTAGCTCATGAATAAAGAGCATTCATGATGAGATTGGAGTTCTCATAAAAGAGACATTAGTGAGCTATTAATTCTTTCTGCTATTTGAGGGCCCAGAGATAGTTCTACTTATAATCTAGAAAGGTTGTCCTATTCCTGAAAAACCTCCTGGTGCCTTCGTCTAGAACTTTGCAGTTCCTGGAATATGAGAAATTGATGATTGTTTTCTTATAAGTTGTACAGTTTATGCTGTTACTATCACCTTTCAGACAATTATTTCCTCTAGGCTCCACCCAACACCTATCTACATAGGTTGTGTCACCACCTACCAGCATTACTAACTGGACCACTGTGATAGTCAGATGCAGCAGTGTGTAAGAGGACTGCTTGCTATCCTACCTCAGTCCACTCTTCTCCCTCTCTCTTTCTCTCCCCCCTCCTCCATATCTATTCCTACATGTCTTAGTTAGGGGTTTACTGCTGTGAACAGATGCCATGACCATTGCAAAGACAACCTTTAATTGTGACTGGCTTACAGGTCAGAGATTCAGTCCATTATCATCAAGCTGGCAGGCATGGTGCAGTAGGTTCTAAGAGTTCTACACCTTCATCTGAGGCTGCTAGTAGAATAATCACTTGCAGGCAGCTAGGACTAGAATATTATAACCCACACCCACAGTAACACAGACTCCAACAAGGCCACACCTCTAATAGTGCCACTCCCTGGCCCAAGCTTAAACAAACCATCACACCTCTCTTCCTCTCTTGCTTCCTTTCTGTACTTCTCTATTCCTGCCTTTCTCTGGCTCTATGCATTCTCCAGTTCCTTGCTGTAAACCTTCCCCCAGTAAACCTTCTTTATATCAGGTCTGTCATATGTTAGGATTTCTTAGGGTGATACATTGGCATGGGTCCACCAGGTATATTTTACACCTGAGGCCATTGCATTATATCAATTATATTTCATAACAGTTACAGCAGACAGAATGTATTAAAACAAGTACTTTTCACAGTTTAAAATAAGATATCTGTTGTTATTGGAGAGTTGTAGAAGTTTTTCACATTTTATGTATATTCTCCCCATTCTGCAACCTAGTTTTCATTCTGATGTCTGTTTTCATTGACATGCAGATGTTTTACTTTGGTGTAGCCTGCTTTGCTCTTTTTTTTTTTCTTAATTCGTTTATTTTATGTGTGTTAGTACTTTTTCTGCATGTATGTCTGTGGGAGGATGTCAGATTCCCTGGAATATGAGTTACAGACAGTTGTGAGGCACCGTGTAGGTGCTAGAAATTGAACCCAGATCCTCTGCAAGAGGAGCCAGTGCTCTTAGCCACCGAGACATCTATCCAGTCGTCCACTTTGCTCTTCTTGTTTTATTTTACTGCTTGTTCTTTTCTCTTCCTGGAATAGTGTTTCCAACATCAATGCCCTGAAATTTTCTCCTGATTTATATCCCTAGTAGTTTACTAGTTTTGTTTTTACATTTGTGTCCTTAATGTATTTTAAGCTAATCTGTGTATATGGAGAACAGTCAGAATCCTGCTCATTCAGATAAAGAGCACTCTTCCATTACTCTTTGTAGGAGATCATCCACTTGTCTATTGTATAAAGCTAGCATTCTTGAGAATCATGTGGCCATGTATCAAGGGCTTATTTTTGAGCTGTCTACTTTGTGGCATTTATTTATCTGTATTCTCTATCTCTTTGATAGCATTAAAAGTTCTTAACTGGTGTTTGATAGCTGTTTGGTAAACAGATTAGATATCAAGATAAATGATTCCAACTTTACTCTCTTTTCTCAAGATTGCTTTTGATCTTGAATCCCTTGAGATCCTATGAGGATTTTAGGATTTCTTTCTTTCTTTCTTCCTTCCTTTCTTCCTTCCTTCCTTTCTCTTTCTTTCTTTCTTTCTTTCTTTTTTCTTTCTTTCTTTCTTTCTTTCTTTCTTTCTTTCTTTCTTTCTTTCTTTTCTTTCTCTGAAAACATTCCTTTACAACTGTAATAGAAAATACATTAAATCTGTGAATCATTTAACAGAAATATTTTCACAATTAAGCCATAAATGTTCATTTTTTTTATTTCTTCTATCAATGTTTCATAGTGTGAGGGTCCATGAGTCACCAAAAAATGACACCCTGGACTCAAATAATATGTAAATGCAAAGAGTGTTTTATTCTGTAGAAGTCCAGCATGCTGGGGTCTCCTCATTGCCAAGATAGAGAGACAACCAAGTGAGCTTGAAGGCTTGATTTAAAGCACACTAGGGAAGTCTGGGGTAGGTGTTCTCTATGTTAATCTGTTGGGTCCATCTCTACAAACCTTCCATTAGCAGCGTATGAGGCTGGAAACTTGCTGGGGAGGTCTGGAGATTATTACTGTGGAAGTAACTAAGGCAATGTCAAAACTGTTGCTGACCCATTGTCCTTGCCTCAGGCCAGTTGGTGGGGCAGCTTCTGAGGCCTAGAATTGACTGGACTTGTCCAGTTCTTGGAAACAGAGATTTAGGCCTAGTCTTCTTAATTGCCCATTTGAAGCCTGTCATGGAATCAGCCTAGCCTTCTCATTCCCCCCTTTTGGTAATGGGCCATCTTGAATCCTTGAGATGTTTCTGAGGTCCCTATACTAGCATCTCTAGACAGGCCTCTGTCAAGGTGAGAAACTAGAAACCCAGCAGAAATGGCCTCCCTTTCAACTCAATTGTTTGGAGATGCTATCTGATTGAAGATATCTTCCCCAGAGTAATAAGTCACTCATGGTACAAGCTGTATAGAACATAAAAGTCCTCAGTTGTATTTACAACTGGGGCATTAATACATGGGATAAGCCCTGTGGTATAAACCCACCAAGCATTGTCTGGCAGCAGCGTGTATCATGCAACAATAGAGGTTATAGTGCAGTTGTAGAGTTGGGAATAGGCTATGGGTACCTCATTTTCAATGCAGAGTCCCTGTTCAGTAACCAGTAATTCCGTGTTAAGTCTGAGGAGAGAGGAGTTAAGAACCAGCATTCCAATTGGTCTTGCCATCCACTGTGACCTTGACGACAAGGTTGTTGCATTGTCCCCTGGGGGAATCCAGATAATAAGTGGCTAGTGGCTGGTACATCAAAACTTAAGCAGCAAGCAAGCAGGATCAGGAACACTGGAGTATCAATTTCCATGAAATGACAGGTTGTGGGATGACCTTTTATCATTCCTGTGGTTGTTTGCCTGGCAGTCTCCTCTGCTGGCACCTCAACTGGTGGATCTTTTTTCTCCTGGAAGGCTTAAGGTGGAGTGGCGTATCCACTTTCTAATTTTGTCTACCTTAACAGCCATAGTCATTCATATCTTCCATGCAGAAAACAATTTTAGGGCTATATAGTTTATGAATTAGAGATAAGAGAAAGACAGGCACCCAGAAAACAGTAATACCAACAGGAAGTGCAAGTGTGAGCTTCTCCAAGAAGAATCTGAGAAGGATGTCCTACCCTAGTGTGGATCTAGGCTCAACAAGGGAAAGTGGTACTCATGTGTCTTACCATTACCAATATTCCTCTTGGTAGCACTCTATTTACCTGTCAAAATGTTGTTAAGAAAGTGTTTCATTTTTTCTCCTTAATAAACTAGACTATAAATAAGATGCCTCCAACAGAACAATACTATGATCAAGTAAAACAGAAGCCGCTGGATAACACAAGAGGTAGTCTCTAGTTCTCCCCTTGGCACCTTGGTGTGATTCCAGTTTTCCACCCTTCTTTCCTGCCTTGGTTTATTTCTGTTACTAGCTGATTAAGGGTCTTTATCAAGAGAAAGGACTTGCTATTGTCAAATGTTCTTTCTGCATAAATGAATATGATCTTATTTTTTTCTCCCCCACTTTGTCTTATTAGTGTGTTTTATTATGTTGATTGAATATCCTAAGACACATCATTACATTCCGAGTATAAATCCCACTTAATCATGGAATATAATCCTTCCACTGCGCTGTTAAATTTGGTAAGCTTGTATTTTCTTAGGGTTTGTATAGGAATTTAGGTTAGTTATCAGGAATTTGAGATTATGGTTTTGTTTCATGATGTCCTTGGTTTTGACCTTAGGGAATGCTGACTTTGTAGGTAGATTCTTTTAAGTATAACATGATTACTGGGAAGAGTTTAGGGAGCACTTGGTCTTAGCTCTGCTATAGATGTTTAGATTTGCCAGCAAAGCTTTTTCCTTTTGAGAAAAGCTTATCAATGAATTGTAACCTTAGTTGATTTTTTTTTTAATGATTCAGTCTTGATTTTATATTTCAAAAAATTATCCATCTTTTCTTTGTTATCTAACTAGCAGATAAATGATTTTTTATTGGTCTCTACCCATCCTTCTTTGTAACATTTGTTGAAGTGATTCATCTTTGTTTTTAATTTTGATTGTCTTCCTCTTGTTTTTAGTCTTATAGTTTATGAATTCTGTTGATCTCTTAAAAGTGCACACTCTTAGTTTCATTGATCAGTTATTGGCTCACTATTTAGTACTATCTTATTTGTATTGCTTACTTCTGCTAGCTTAGAGTTTAGTTTGTTCTTCCTATTCCAGTTCTTTGAGGTGAGAAGCTGGTTGTTGATTTAATTTTTTTTCAAGTATTTACCTCCTATGAGCTTCCCTTGGATGTTTGATTTCTATCTCTTTAAGGATTTCCCTATTTTCCTTCTGTGACTGGTTTATAATTTCTAGAAAAAAAAAAAAAACCAAAACCCCCAAAAAACCAAAAAAACGAAACAAAAAACCAACCAAACAAAAAACTTTTTCTTTTCTGACTTCACTAGTGTACTATTTTAGCAAGCATGCTGTTTGTGAACCATTGGATTTGTGTATTCTGCAATATCTAGTGTTCTGTTTTGTTATGTTTGTTTATTTGTTATTTTTTCTCCAAGTCTTTCTACCTATGGTGTAATTCATCTCCCCTTCAGCACAACTTCAGTCTGGTTAGTCTATACAGAATTTACAATAGGATATTGAAATAGACTCCATTTTTTGAATTGTTACCTGTTTCCCATTATTTCTATCAGTCTTTGATATAGTGGGAGCTGTAGTGACAAGTGCATGTCTTCTTATAGTTGTGTCTTCCTCTGATCCTTATGTAGTATTCTTGTTTCTTGTCACCATTTTGACAGTAACTGATGTGTTTTATGTGTATATACTTAAAGGAGATATTGGCATAACATTACTTATAATTGCATTTTTCTTTTTTCCTGCCTCTTTTCTACTTTCCTTTCTTCTTACAATTTTTTATGTCTCATTAATTTTTAATTCATTTTATATTAATTTTTATGTGCAGGCTATTTTGCTCAGATGTGTATATGTAAACCACATGTGCACATTATGCCTATAGAAAACAGAACAGAGCATCAGATCCCCAAGTGCAGGAGACAATAGAGAACCACCAAGTGGGTTCTGGGAATTGAACCCAGGATCTCTGGAAGAGCACCCAGTGCTCGTAAGCACTGAGCCATCATCATTCCAGCTTCATTTTATTAATTTTTGTAGATGCTTATTTTGATTGGTTTCATATATATATATATATATATATATATATATATATATATATATATTTAGGTATAATTTTTCTAGATATGTTGAAATTTTATTAAATATTTCATAGTAGCACGATTAGATTCTTCCCTGACAGATAATATCAGTAATTATGAAATTCTACTTCTTTTAAATTCTATCCCCATCCACATTGTTATTAATGATAAAACTTACTTGATATTTTACACACGTGTATTGAAAAATATTTGTCTATATATTTTTCTATATATCAGTTTAATTTCTACACTTACATTTATATTTTAATCATATGTATTATGTTTCTCTTTTTGAGGAAATTATATATTCTGCATGATTTTTTTCTTGCTATTTGTCATCTTCTCATTCAGTTAAGAATTTCTCCAGAGTTTCTTATAAAGCAGTATGGTATTCCAACTTCTGCATGTCTTAATTTCTTCGTTCTGAAGAATATTTTTGCTAGAAATCTATGGTCAAATTCATGGTAAGTCATTGTCTTTCGCTGATTTTTATCTTTCTCTATTCTCGTTGGATTAATAGATCATAATGTGACTTACAGGTTGTCTTCTTATATTTATAATAGTGAATGTTTTCTGAGTTTCTTGAATTTATAAATCCATTTCTTCTAAGATGTAGGAAAGATATGATCATTATTTATTCATGTAAATTATATATGCCATTCCGATTTATTTCCTTCTGGTCTTTTGATGGCATCTAGGACCTTCCTGATTTGTACTGCTCAACTCAAAAACTGGATTCTTAGAATGGTGTTTCTGGTCAATTCTTCTTCACATTTCTACCTCTGTCTTAGAATTCTTGATTTGTTTATGCATCTTTTTTTATACTGTTTACTCACTTAATTTACTTGGAATGTTTGTAATTTTTCCTTGATTCTTTGCTAGGTTACTTTTTCTCTTTTAAATATCTGGGCTTTGAATTCATATTTTAAATATGCCATGACTGGTTTTGTATGTGTCTGATTATTTGAAATGTGGGCTTACCAATTTTACAGTCAGGTTTCATACATGGAAATCTTTCTCTACTTATCTTGGCAGATATTCTGTAGGTTTAACAAGCCACTTCTGGAAGCATTTTTTTCTGGCTTTGTGTATTTAAGCTCACTGGAAAAAAGTTTGCCCATTTCTTCACAGGAGGTACACCCTGGTGCCTCTCTGTACTATTGTGACAATGTAGGTAATTGATTGAACAATGTTCCTGGCACTTCATCTTGTTGCATGTCAGTGGCACTGCCTACTCCTGTGTACATTTAACTATTCCCAGACACACCCAACTTACATTCCCAATTCTAGACTATACAGTCAAGGCAAAAACTAGTTTAAGCACTTTCCTTTCTTCAGAAAGAACGGGTATGTGGCTCTGAACACAGGGAAAGAGTTTTGATGACACATTTGGGAGTAACACACATTCCCATAATTGACTGATTTCATTGACTTTTCCTTGTCTGGGATGCAGGGACTTTCTATTTTAACTGGTCTCTCAGTTTCTTCCCAAAGCATTTGCTGCATTTACTACATTTTCCATTTATTTTGTGAGGGAAGACATAGATTTTTATTTTATTATGATTTTCAAGTACTTTGTAAAAGCAAAACATTATTTTCCTACATGGAATAAGACAATTCTCACCTTATAGTAGTTGAGTTTAGAAGTTTACACTTAACAGGGGTAGAGAATGGTGAATTGTGGCAAACACCTTTACTCTTAGCATTTGGGAAACTAGACATGATGGATTTATATAAGTTTGAGGTCCACCTAGTCTACATAGCAAGTTCGAGGCCCTTGTGTCAAAACCAAAAACAAACATACAAACACAAATCAGTGGTACAAAACTGTGTCTATGCTATCATTCTGGCCTTTCACCTTCAGTAAAGCATGCAATGAATTTAAAAAGATATTCACTATTTTATTGTAAAATTGGTTTGTGGTGTGTGATTTTTGTCCAACTACATGCTAATGTAAGTGTTCTGATTATTTTTAAGACAGTAGACACTGACTTACAAAAAGTCTTTGATTATAATAAAGGTTCATAGTTTTAAATGGAATTTTAATTTGCATTATTTTCAATAGGTTCATTGGGATTAACTCCTTAGATGTGGCGATGCACCTTTATCACCAGCATAAGAACTCAAGAACCACCATGAAGTAGACAATTTAGTTGCAAAATATGGTGGTTTGATTTGTTACAGAGGCGCGGAGATGAAGATAAGCAATCTCCTCAGTAGGAGTATCAGCACCTACTAAGTGCTACAGGGGGTGAACTGTGTTCTCAAAAAAAAAATTGATCAGGTTGATGTGGCTGAGGCACAAAGTATGAAGAAAGAGCAAAGATTAATTTTAAAATAAATTTCTTTGTGACTTATTGTAAAATATAGGTTGTATACTAATGGCTGGTCAGACCATGAAGAATTTTATGGACTATAAGTATTTGGAGCATTAAGTGCCATAGTGAATTTCTTTGGACAAGAGAGATGTATGATGCGACTACGTTTTTGTAAAGATCGTTTTGGCTGCAGGAAGAATGATTATAGATAAAGAGATGAATGAGAAAGACCAGCTGGGAGGCTATTTTGGTGCTAGTGAAAGCTGACAGCAATTTAGACTAGCTGGGGTTTGTGCTGTAACAAAATGCAAAACGTTAAGGACCACTAGGTGGTAAAGATGTTGGGGGTTGATGGATAGGGGGTACATAGATGTATATGAACAAAGGGAACTATTTCTCTTTATGTGGATGAAAGTTTTCATGTTTTATTTAATGTTATTCTGAACATAAAAGGCAGTGCCTAGCACCAGAGCTCATTAATATATGAAAGGATTTATGTGGTATAATTGAATGAATGATCCTAAATTCTACTACAACAGGGATCACTGACAAACACTGACAAAAGGGGCCTTTTCAAGTTGTCACACTGGAGGACAGCAAGAATACCAAAGCTGACTGTTGCTTTGGCAGCTGGCTTTATCATTCTAAAATTCATGGGACAGGGGACTTGGTTCCACAGTTAAGAGCACGAGTAGATGCTCTTTCAGAGATGCCCGTGTTTCATTCCTCCAACTTATATGGTGACTTACAACCAATTATAAGTTCAGTTCCAGGGGATAATATGAAATTTTCTGGCCTCTGAATTCATCACACAAATCGTGTGTAGACATACATGGAGACACCCTTACACATTAAATCAATCAATAAATAAAAGTTTTCAAAATTATCCTGAAATTAAAAGGGAAATTGAGGTTAATGTGCTATGTATTGTCTTCATTCAATGGCAACTAACCCTTTGGGATACCAGGTACCAAAGTTAAATTACGGGCAGATAAACCATCTAAACAGTCCCATAACCCTTAAAGAAATAGCAGCAGGCATTAAAAGTCTCCCCACCAAAAAAAGCCCAGGACCAGTTGATTTTAGTTCAGAATTCTATGAGACCTTCCAAGAAGACCTAATGCCAATTCCCTACAAACTATTCCACAAAATAAAAACCAAAGGAACACTACCCAATTCTTTCTATGAAGCCACAATTATGCTCATACCTAAACCACACTAAGACACAACAAAGTAAGAGAACTTCAGACCAATCTCCCTTATGAATATCAGTGCAAAAATACTCAATAAAATTCTTGAAAACTGAAACCAGGAACACATCAAAACAATCATTCATCATGATCAAGTAGGTTTTATCCCAGGAATGCAGGGATGGTTCAATATGTGGAAATACATAATTGTAATTCACTATATAAACAAACTCAAAGAAAAAACCACATGATCATCTCACTAGATGCTGAGAAATCATTTGACAAAATTCAACATCCCTTCATGGTAAATGTCTTGGAAAGATCAGGAATTCAAGGCCCATACCTAAACATAGTAAAAAGCAATATACAGCAAGCCAGTAGCCAACATCAAACTAAATGGAGAGAAACTTGAAGCAATTCTACTAAAATCAGGGACTAGAGAAGGCTGCCCACTCTCTCCCTACCCATTCAATATAATACTGGAAGTCCTAGCCAGGGCAATTAGACAGCACAGGGAAGTCAAAAGGATACAAATATAAAGGAGGAAGTCAAAGTATCACTATTTGCAGATGATATGACAGTATACGTAAGTGACCCCAAAGCATCCCTGAGAGCTCCTAAACCTGATAAACAACTTGAGCAAAGTGGCTGGACATAAAATTAATTCGAACAAATCAGTAGCCTTCCTCTACTCAAAAGATAAATAGTCTGAGAAAGAAATTAGGAAAATGACACCCTTCACAATAGTCACAAATAATATAAAATACCTTGGTGTGAATCAAACAAAGCAAGTGAAATATCTGTATGTCAAGAACTTCAAGTCTCTGAAGAAAAAAATCAAAGATCTCAGAAGATAAAAAGATCTCCCATGCTCATGGATTGGCAGGATTAATATAATAAAAATGGCTAACTTGCCAAAAGCAATCTACAGATTCAATTCAATCCCCATCAAAATTCCAACTCAATTCTTCATAGAGATAGAAAGAGCACTCTGAAAATTCATTCAGAATAATGCAAAACTCAGTATAGTGAAAACTATTCTCAACAACAAAAGAACTTCTAGGGGAATCACCATCCCTTACCTAAAGCTGTACTACAGAGCAATAGTGATAAAAATTGAGTGATATTGGTACAGAGACAGGCAGGAAGATCAATGGAATAGAATTGAAGACCCAGAAATGAACCCACACACCTATGGTCACTTGATCTTTGACAAAGGAGCTAAAACTGTCCAGTGGAAAAAGGACAGCATTTTTAACAAATGGTGCTGGTGCAACTGGAGGACAACATGTAGAAGAATGAAAATTGATGGGGTACAGAGCTACACGAAAAATTCTCAACCGAGGAAACTTGAAAGAGCAAGAAACACCTAAAGAAGTGTTCAACATCCTTAGTCATTCAGGAAATGCAAATCAAAACAACCCTGAGATTCCACCTCACACCAGTCGGAATGGCTAAGATCAAAAACTCAGGTGATAGCAGATGCTGGTAAGGATGTGGAGAAAGAGGAACACCCCTCCATTGTTGGGATTGAAAACTGATACGACCACTCTGGAAATCAGTCTGGGAGTTCCTCAGAAAACTGGACATAACATTACCTGAGAACACAGCTATACCACTCCCGGGCATGTAATCAGAAGATGCTCTAACATATAACAGGGACATATGTTCCATTATGTTCATAGCAGCCTTATTTATAAAAGACAGAAGTTGGAAAGGACCCAGATGTCCTTCAACAGAGGAATGGATACAGAAAATGTGTTACATTTATACAAAGGAGTATTACTCAGCTATTAAAAACAATGAATTCGTGAAATTCTTAGGCAAATGGATGGAACTAGAAAATATACTGATTGAGGTAACTCAATCACAAAAGAACATACATGGTATGTATTCACTGATAAGTGAATATTAGCTCAAAAGCTCCCAATACCCAAGATACAACTCACAGACCACAGGAAGCTCGTAAAGAAGGAAGACCAAAGTGTGGATGCTTCGGTCCTTCTTAGAGTGAATAACAAAGTATGGGAGCAAATATGGAGACAAAGTGTGAGACAGAAACTGAAGGAGGGGCCGTCCATTTGCAGTCACCAAAGGCAGACACTGATATGGATGCCAGGAAGTGTAGGCTGAAAGGAGGCTGATATAGCTATCTCCTCAGAGGTCTGCCACAGCCTGACATATACAGAGGCAGATGCTCGCAGCTAACCATTGTATTGATCATGGCGTTCCCAATGGAGAAATTAGAGAGAAGACTGAAGGAGCTAAAAATGTTTGCAGCCATGTGGGGAGAGCAACAATACCAACCAACCAGAGTCTAAACCACCATCCTGGGAGCACATAGGGAGGGACTCATGTCTCCTGCTGTACAGGTAGGAAAGGAGGGCCTTGTCAGGCATAGGTGGTAAAGGAAGTCCTTGTTCCAGTGAAGACTGGATGCCCCAGTGTGGGGAAATTTGAGGACGGGGAGGTGGGAGTGGGTGGGGAGGTGGGAGTGGGTGGGTGGGTGGGTGGGAGCACATCCTCATAGTAACAGGGAAGGGGGGATGGGAGAGGAGTTTCTGGGTGGGGGAAATAGAAAAAAATGTAAATAAAATATCCAATAAAAATTTTTTTAAAACCTAGATCACTTAAAATGCATGGTTATGACAAATGAGGGAACATGCTTCAAACTAAAATATATTAATTTTATATACTGATAAAGGGAGGAAAACTAATACAACCAAACAAAAGGATTGATTGTTTCAGACTATGAGTGAATGAGCAGAGTGTGCTTGTCCAAATGTCAGAGAGAGTTGCTACTTTGAGAAACAAGCTAAAGATCTGCATGGCCATGTGTTATATGTCATTATTGTAGTGTAACAGGCACATTTTATCCTTTGCCAAAAGCCACCTACATCCCATGGTACCTTCATTTCTGAAATAGTGTTGAGCTTTGGGACACAGCATCCTGCCAGGAGCCATCTACATTAAGCTAAGGCTAACAGGTTGCCTTCTTGACTGTGGGCCACCATTTTTACATGGTCTATGATAGGCGAGTCCAATGGCAAGATTCTAAAGAGACTTCATGTCAGGATTACTTCTTGCAGCTGATAAGCCTTTTCTGTAATTATTAAATTAATAAAATAATCCCTGGACATTATCCCACCCTATTGATCAGATTTTCTGCAGATCAACAAAAGGATGGTCTTCCACAAATTAATGATGTTTAGATGAATTAATGATTATATAGAGTTCTTGGATTTCATTTAAGTAATTTTAGAAAGAAAGTTTTAAGAGATGGTTTTAGTTGCTTTGTTAGAAAGATATAATAAAGTTAGAATCCAGAATCAAATGTACTCACTCCTCATATAGGAAGTAAAGGCTGCATATTACAAAAAACAATCAAGTTTCATAATCACACTAAAAATATAAATTGGAACAAATTTGTGTTCAAAGAAAAACATTTTATGTTCAAGGATGAAGCCACAGGTGTGCCCTATGATAAAGTAAGGCAAGGTCATGTAAAAAACTGTTGCTTTGAACTTATACCAAGCATATATATTGAAACACTAATTTGAACTTAATATCAACATCCTTGTGTAACTTCTGTTTTTTAGAACATTTTATCTATGAGGCAATTATCTAGAGACCTTTTTGTCTGCGAATATATAGAAGGAGCAGAGAGAATAAATTGTTGGTTGGATGGTTTAGCTTATGAAGTTCTGGCCCATCTAACTATCCGTGTACCCATCCATCCAAATGCATATGTCTGTTTGTCTATATGCATGTGTACAGGTGTATGTATATATGTAAGCATCTAAGAATACTTGTGGAGTTGATTATGAGAGTTGGTTGGGCCTGTCTAGCATGTGGGTGTATGAATGTATGTGTTGTCTATGCAAAGCATTTTGATTCTTTTCATTTTTCTTTGGTTCACAAACAGTTAAGCAGCCTATGCAGGAAAACTTCTCAATGCCTGGAAAGAAACAGGAGCACTAGCTATAAGTCCCTTTACTTAATTCCCTGCTGCTTGCTAAGGGACATACATACATACATATACACATACATTCGATATTAGTGCTTATTAAAGCACTAGTAATAAAAAGTTAATAAAGACTTACATTTTCCCAGTGCTTAATGAAGCAGAGAACAGTAAGAAAGAGTTAAATTTTTGTCATATAACAGTAAGAGTTAAGTTTTCCTAGCACTTATTTAAGCATAAAGAGTTAAATAAAGCTCAGAGAATTGTAAAGTTTAATAAAGCACAGGGAGTTATAATCTTTAATAAAACACAGAGTTAAAAAGAAAAGAAGCCAGGGGATTTCAACCATAGACTAAGCAAGAAAGTTTTTAGGCTATTTTAGAAGTTATCAGCAAGAATTCAGTATAGTTAGAGAGCTAGAAGACCAGACACCACCAGTCTTTAAAGCTGTGCCCTACGTTGTATCCCACTTCAAACCACTCCAAGCCGGGTTGGTTCCCAGCACGATCCCAAAATATTACTACAAAAATATGCTTCTTCGTGGGTTAAAGATTTTTTAAAAAACTATGCAAATGAGTGTAGTTTGAGTAGGTGCCTTTCTATAAAGAAGGAAATCTGTATTACTGTCTTTATTTTAACCCAGATGACGCAGAGCAGGGACAATGTTTTTGTCTGTACAAAGAGGATGTGCTTTTATTCTCAATACAATTTCCTGTTTACCTCCCCTGCCTTGTTTCCAAGGCCTTCCAGGAAGCCCCAAGCCCTGCCTCCTGTCTGTGAGTCCACAGTGCTAGATAAGCTTTAGTCATGTGGCTGCCCTTTGAGTCACACATCTTTGTGAGACTCCTGTGTGAATGTGTGTGACTAAGCATAGTTTTTATCTTTTGAAATTGTCTACACCAATTTAATCTGTAGCCCAGACAAAGAACTTAGCTGGTAGAGGAGAGTCATTTTCCTCTTCCTTATAGT
>NW_021620157.1:716181-717202 GCF_004785775.1 Grammomys surdaster | reverse complement strand
ATATAATATAATGTACATAAATATATATTTGAAAATTATCCAAGCATATTTTTACTATTTTTTATTAAAATAGATTCTTCTCATATAATATATATATATACATATATATGTGTGTGTGTGTGTGTATGTGTCTGTGTGTGTGTGTGTGTATCCTGATTCAATTTTCTACTCTTTCTACTCCTCTCAGCTCCTCTCCACCTTCCCTCTCCTCCAAAACCACTCCTTTTTTTCTTTTATTAGATAAGACCAGGCTTTATATACACTAATACTTTGTTTTAAATTGTCCAGAAAGATACTTGGAAATACAAAAATATTTACAGTGTTTTTGTTTATAGAAAGAAGTGAATTTTCTACTCATTTTTTCAGTTTCTCCTTTCTTTTTCCAGTCTCAATCAGTGTGCATTTTCATGCTATTTGAGAATGAAAGACATGAAGGCTAAAAATACTTGCTTAACAACTATTTTTACAATATTCTCAGTTCAAATCCGCTGTAGTTGTCTGGTTATTTTCAATAAAGAAGATAATAAATGAAGAAAATGTTTCATAATTAAGTAGGTCTGTTCTCCTGGGCTTGAGCTATCCCCCAAGGTCTTGAGATCTTAGGATCCCACAGTGGTAATGTAAAAATGATTTTCAGTCTAAAAAGCTTTTGAAAATGAACTTTTTACTTCAACCTAGTTATTGATGGCTTAAGGAGAAGATTATGTATTTGTAATCTGCTTGGCTAAATATGATGATGAGTAAACATCTCTTCAAACAAGAAAGTGCTGACTAGGAATGACAGAGATCATATTAATAGAACAGGGTTATTGATCTTGCTCATCATGGTTGATAAAGTACTTCCAGAAGTATTCCCTTGCTGATCTTTACCACATATGTTGAAGAGCGTGAAGAGGACCGGTGTTAATATTTTCAATCTACATATGGAGAATCAGACTCATACCAGTTAACAAAACTGCAGTGAGATGAGAAATGAGAGAGAGAGAGAGAGAGAGAGAGAGAGAGAGAGAGAGAGAGAGAG
>NW_021620157.1:677641-716171 GCF_004785775.1 Grammomys surdaster | reverse complement strand
GAGAGAGAGAGAGAGAGAGAGAGAGAGAGAGAGAGAGAGAGAGAGAGAGGACAAGACAGAAAGAACACAAATCCTCAAATTCTCAAATTTCATGTCCCTTTTCCCATCTTATATTCTTTTTTGAGAGTCCATACAAGAGGCCAAGGATTCTGGATCACTAACCATGCATATATAGACATTTACCATTCTTGTGGCCTTTGCTATCATGAGAGGTATAGGATCTTTTAGCCTGGCCTGCTCTGGTTTTATTGTTGTGATGATAATGATGATGATGCTCCCACTGGAGAATCATGTGAGGTAGTTCAGGTCCTCACATCACCAGCAAACACCTAGCTGGCAATCCGGGCTGGGAGTAATGACACTGTTCACACACATCCCCACTCTGAAGTTAGTTTCTCTGACTGTGCTGTGCTATAGAGAATGACCTCTAGTCTTTCTTCATTGCTTGAGTCTCCCTCCTTTTCCCTGTTTAATTTTCTCATCAGTGGAAGATATATAAAATAGCCTTAAAATGAAACAAGCAGAGCAGCCAGCTTAAGAAGCATCTTGTGGTTCCAGATAAGATGTCAATCAAATGCACTTTATAAAACAATTTGAAGAAGAGGATTTTGCTGGTCAGTGTGATCATGGTTCTCGTGATCAACTGAGTCATGATCAAACTGAGTTGAGTCAATGTAAAAAAGATGTTTAGAAATAAGTGTTCTCATTTGAAGGCTACCAAGTTCTCTGAGTATGGGTAGAATGGATTAATCTTTCAACTATTGTTTATGGAAATTTACTGAGCATATTCTCCACAAAGCTTGATTTGAATTCCTTGGAAACCAGAGGCATATGTTATTATATGCCTTTACTAAAGAAGTAGAGTCCAAGAAGCAACAAATGATAAATGAAGTAAGTCCTGGAGGAAGAGGGAAGGAGGGTGTGCTAATCCCAGGAGTGGTCATGATACAAGGGAGTGGGCTATTGAGTTAACTATGAAATATGATTGATAGCCAGAGAAACGCCAAAAATAATACATCAGACCACCTTCAAGGGTAATTGTATGTTGGAATAAAGAAGGTCATTTTGCCTACGGATCACTACTGAAACCAGGAATGTTAAGTATGCAGAGACCTCTCCTCAGTGGAGAAGATAAAATAACCTATTTTTCCCACCCAGAAATCTAGGAGTGTGTAGTGATAACAACCTGGTGGCCATTTACTATCTCTGATGGCAGACTTAACCCAAGTCCTTCAGAATGTTTATGTCAGACTCTCCCTCCCTGGACTCAATCTCCCAATTAACTCCTTAGAGGATGTGTCTTATGTACTTTATAACCTGCTGACCTCTATGACATCTTAGTCAGAGACCACAGCTAGTGATTTGAATAGATGTGACCCCCCCATGGACTTCTGTGTTTGAATACTTGGCCCATAGGGTGAGGCATTATTAGGAGGCATGGGCTTCTTGGAGTAGGTGTGGCCTTGTTGCAGGGAGTGTGTTACCGTGGAAGCAGGCTTGCAGGTCTCATACATACATTTAAGCTCTGTCCAGTGTGAAATACATCCAGTGTCCTCCAGGTGGCCTTCAGATCCAGATGTAGACCTTGCAGCTCCTCCAGCGCTGTGTCTGCTTACATGCCGTGATGCTTCCTACCATGATAATGGACGAAAACTCTGAAATAGTAAGCCAGCTCCAAATTAAATGTTTACCTTTATAAGAGTTACCTTATCATGGTGTCTCTTCATAGCAATAAAACCCTTACTAAAACACCACACCAGATCATAGGCCCATGAGATTAGAACCCATCTTTAAGGTCACATGTACCTCTCAAGGGACTTTCTATGTACTCACAGATTAAACTTTAAAGTGTACCTAGAATTATAATTTTTTCTCAAATTATACTGTGTTTATATATTTTGATAATAAAGCCCCTAGCAATGGATTGGCCAAAGTTTGATTCAGGTTAATAACGTTAATCTGAACCGATTAGATCACTGTCTGCCTTGATACCTACAGAGACTCCATCGATTATGCACATTCTCTCTTGGCCAAAAGTTTACCATGTAGGTTTTTAAATTGCTTACATCTCTCTGAGTATGTTTGGACTCAAGAATTGTCTCCCAGCTTCCTATTTCTATAACTGATTAAGATACCGTTAAATGATCCTGAAGAGATGCCTCAGTAGTTAAGATCATGTATTGAATAGACTCAGTTTGCTTCTAAGGAATCACATGTAGCAGCTCCCAACTGTAGCTCACAACAGCCTATAACTCAAGTTCCAAGGGACTGTGACATCCTCTTCTAGACTCTGTGGATACTTGTACTCATTCATGCACGTACTGTTCTCTGCCCCACACATGTACATGTAATTATAAATCAAAGAGAAGTGTCCTAAGTTGAGAAGAAAATATATTATAGAAGTATGAGATCGTAAGCCATTTTAATGGCATGGGGGACACTGTGTCCTAATAGTTGCTCATGGAGCAAGAACATGTGAGACGGAATGGCTCTAAATGGCCCATGGAGTCACTTTTCTCTTTCTCACCTTCTTTGCCATGTATCATTGCTTGCTCCAAGCACCTTATTTTTGTTAGAGTAGATGTACTGTCCTTATCAGCTAGTCAACACACGTCTCCACAGGCTGGCTGCTGAAGGACATTAGATAGAAAGATTGTCACCAAGGGAGCTCCTAGAATACATACTACATGGTCTTCTACTACATCCATTATGAGACAGTTATCAACTCCTCCTCCTCCTCCTCCTCCTCCTCCTCCTCCTCCTCCTCCTCTGCCAGCATAATAGCTAATATGCATTGTTGGGCTAGAGAGATCTAAGCCTTTCATTATCTTCCTGGCCTGTAGTAATATGGCTGATGATTCTCTATCCCCTAGTACGAAATTGTCATAACAATTCCAATCAGTTTACTTGTCAGTGTTTAGCAGAAGAAACATCATGAGCTGTAGTAATGTGGGCTGATTATAGCTTTGTCACCTCAATTGCTTTCTTAACCTACTGGTCTACAGGATTGAGGAACAAAAGGAAAGCCCCGGATATGTGGAATTTCAAATTCATAAAATCCTCACTGTGGACACTAGTAGAACCAGACATTCTAGTTGACAATGTTTAAGAATGCACAGCCAACATTCCTAAATTATTCAATTGGGAATGACTGGTGATGAGAAAGGGAGCGTCAACTTTCTTACCTTAGTTCCCCAGATACATATGTATTTTGATATTGACGCCCAGAAAATTATATATCAGCCTTTTCTCTTTAAAGAAAAATAAGAGGTGTAGGTAGGAAGAGAGAGGAGTTTTGTGAGTTAGTGAATGAATACATGTGTCTTGTGAGAACTTATCTTTGCTTTTATTTTGACCCAAATAAATCAAGCTGTTGTTATGGTAAATTGTGAGAAAAGAAAGAAATAGTAATAGAGGAGTGTGTGTGTGTGTGTGTGTGTGCTCGCGTGTGCATGCACACATGTGTGCACCATTTATTTATATATCTGCAGATCCATGCATACAAATGCAACCCAAAAGGGAATCTGACAGAGTCTTATATTCAGAGCTAGATATTCAGTACTTCTTATTCACATTCTATCTTAAAATGTCCTGCTCTTCTTGGTTTAATTTTTCCCTAGCCACACTCCCATAGCACTGTATTACAACATCATGATCTAAAATTACAGTTCATCCTTGTTATTTAAGGAATTTCCCCACACACATCTGTGCATCTTCCTTAAGACAAAGTGCAGGATTTTTGTTGGTGTGTGCTGTGTGGGTTTTCCAAGTGGAGTCCTGATTTGCAACACCTACAGCTTGCTCAGCTCATTCTGATGCTAGGGTGGCTTCCTTCTGTGAATAAATGTCAGTGAGGTCCTCCAGGCAAAGCTGTTGCCCTCACAAGCTGATGAATTTAGTTTGTTACAGGAATAGACTCTCAATTCCTATATGTAAGTGAGCATTTGGAGCAGGTAAATTAGCTGAGCTACCTTTAGAAGATTAAAAGAAATGAGTCTCACTGCTAAAGGCTAACCATGCATTGCGATACATTAAAATGCTTCTTTTAAACCAATTACATACCAACACTTCTTTAGTAGTTGCTATATGGCAGATATGGGATACTTTGTATTCTGCATATGTTTATGACATAAATTATGAGGTACACGCTTTGCTGATGATAGGCAGAAAATAAAGACATATAAAAGATATGTGCAGATTATTAAGCATGACAGGACAACCCTAAAGAAACCCTGGCAAGCTAAAACAGGGTCAGGTAATTAGTATAAATTAGCATTAGAGAAATAAAATAGTGGGTTTTGGATAAAATAGTGAATCTAAAACTTTTGAGTACTTCTCAGCACTTTTTCACCAGCATATTATCCTTGGGTAATATTTGGGTCAACACTTGGCTTTAGGTTTTTATTTCTCTTTCTTTTTCTGCTCCTTTCTCCATAGTAAGCTGTTCTGGGCTCATGTAAAATCAGTGTCTTTCTGAAGAAATGAATTTCACCAGCTAGCAAACTAAACTTGTAAGCATGCTAGCTTTTTGTAGTTGTGCATGCTAGTGTTACTTTTCTTCTTTAAAATAAATATGTTCTCATAACAGAGTCATTTCACTGAATTGTGAAATCCACTCATGCCCCCCTTCCCCACCCCCTACTCCGCCAGTCCCCCCAGCAGCTCATCCTTGTGTGAATAGCCTAGCTTGACATGGTATGCTCACTATGATCATTTTGGTTTTAGTTATCCATAAGCCAGAAACTAGTAATGTCTGTGGGACCACATGCATTAGGTTTACAGCCTATAGGATACAAAATCTACACTGCAGCTAGCTGGCCTGGATCTGACCAAACTCCATCAGCAGAAAATTGTTAGATTACAATATCTGACAAAACTGAGTTTTTTAGGAACGTTAAAAAAAATCATGTCAAAGATGAAAGAATTATCTTCATTTGGGTCACACAGTCTCAAATTGTCATCGTCTAGGGTTGTAAGAAGCCAAGGAGGAACTGAGAAAAACCTGAAAAGAAACAAATGTGTTATGCTGTTTCTGCCGCACTGGATAAAAATCTGATCTACCGCCATCTAGTGGTCGATAAGCAAAAGTTCTTAAGCAGCTTTCAAAATGAGCTTTATTTTTGTTGCATAAATTAAAGGTTCAAAGTAACTTTGTGAAACAACAGATAAATAATTTGGTAGCAAAACCTATTCAGATACATTATAATCAGTTAGCTATGGAGGACCACCAGACTCAAGATGAGGTTGTTACTCTATCCAGGGTATCCAAAACCCATCTCCACCCAACCTAAAAGAGGGGACTTCCACCCCTAGACCTAGCAGAGAGGGGCCACCCAGAACCCCCTCTGACTGGCGATTTGAATTCTTGCTTCGGCTGCGAGGCTAAGCACCACAAGGGAATATAAATAAAAGTTAAAAATATCTCTCTTAGTTCCCTGAGGGACAAGCCTGACTGCATAGGGGTTGATGTCAAAAGTATCCCCTCTCCAGGAAAAAGACATCGGGATGGGTATGGCACTCATGCCTCACTGGACAACGACAGGGGGACCAGAGCCATTACAAAGTCCCCTTCAATTACTGGAGGTCAGGCCTCTATTCCCGCCTTTGCAAAATTAGAATCGCCACAGCTCTTCTATACTTAGAGAAGGGAGGAGATGTCAGGTGCAGCCCTGCTTATACACTGAAGGCCTAAAATCAGCCATAGGCCTAAAATCAGCAATAAGCCTGTCATACATGTATACTAACACCAAGTCTTGGGTCTCTGTGGAAAAACATTGAAACAGATGGCTGTAAGCTATTGTAAACAGACTGCTTTTGTGTATATTTACCAGCCTGAGTAGTCATAGACCTTGTAAATAGGTAGCCTTGGCAGATAATACCAACTTAGATAAGGACAACTGAATCATAGGCAGAGTCTTAGTGACCTGTCCCCTGAATCTTCACTCAGCCGATACCCGGTTCTGAAAGATATCTGTACTCACCCTGAACACCAATGCTCTGGTGTTATCCCCTTCCCCATGACCTGCCTCTTTGTGTTTCTAACCCCTGTGTGAATAAGTAAAAATTACGATTTGATTTTAAAAAAATAAAACAAAATAGTAAAAAAAAGTAATAAACTTCCAATCAGACGCATTATACATGATCCCACTGGCGCTAGATCATGGGGATATCTAGGAGGGTCACCGTCTCAGAGGATAAGTGGGGAACCTGTGAGGGCGCAGGCAGCAATTGGGATGTAAAAAAAATAATCAATTAAAAAATAAATCCACTTTTGACAAAAAATAAACTTAAGTCATGACATTTCATACATGTATTTAATGTGATTTCACCACATCCTATCACCTTTCCTGGCCTCTGTACTAGCTGGTCCTTGTTTCTGGTTCTCTCATGCTTGTTTCTCCACCCCTTTTACTTGACTTTCCTTTTCTTTTTAAAAATGTTGCCTTGAATTTTCTTGCATGAGCTAAGAAAAAATAGAATTGCGATTTTTCGTAACTAGATTATTTTTTAATATAAGAAAGATATTTCAAGTGGTCTATGTAGTAGCAATGGCTATTAAAGAAATTAGAGTTTCAAAAATAAATCCTAAGAAACACATACAATGAATACATGTAATTTTTTATCTAATTGTTGTCACATTAGAAACAATTTAAAATAAATGTTATTAATCAGTAGTAATATTGATTAATAAAGTTGTTATATAGGATTTTATTCAATAAACAAGAGTATTGTGACATATATTTTGAACATTTAATAATTTGATGTTATTCGTTTTTAATTGATTGCTGTCTGAAGTTTCAGAAGTAAAATTGAGAAAGGAGTGAGAAGAAACATGGATTAGAGGATGGAAAGAATTTTAAAGGTCTCCTGTGAAAGATTATAGGCAAAGAAAGGGATCTCAGAGTGGATTGTAGTGGTATTCAGGTTTTGTTCCAGGACTTGGGAGACAGAGACAGCCTGGAACTCTGTTAAACAGTTTCAGGAGTGCCAGAGCAAACAGTGAGAGCCTGTCTTTAAAAAGGAGGAGGAGGGAGAAGAGGAGGAGGAAGAGGAGGAGGAGAAGAAAAAGGAGAAGGAAGAGGAGAAGGAGGAGAAAAAGGAGGAAAGAAGCTCTGGGTGGAAGTGGAAGAGGAGGAGGAGGAGGAAGAAAGAGAAGTGATCTTAGACCATAGCAAAGCAGACAGAAAGAAGGCATGTGAACTGAGACGTTTCATAGATGGTCAGACTTTGTTAATGAGCAAGAGTGAACTGAGGGCAGAAAAGAAGGACAAGCTGCAGATTTAAACTTTCAACCTGTGGACTATCCATTGAATTAGAAGCATTGGTTTCTGCATTCCTGTCTCTTTCTCTTTGAAAGCCATTGTGACAGTTCTATTGTGCACGGACACAGTCACTTAGCTTGAGAAATCAGGGCATTTAAGATTTTTAAAATATTTATCTTAGTATATACAAAAGTATATCTTTTGTTTGCATGAGTAACTTTCGTCTTCTTGAAGTATAGACAACCAAAAAGCTTCAGTTTGTATAGTTTCCCTTACAAAGGACTTTTTATGTATGTATGTATGTATGTATGTATGTATGTATGTATGTATGTCCATACGTACGTATGTATATATAAAGGCAGTGCTATGTTTTGAGATTCACTTTCAGCCAAACTGGGTTTCCATGTATGATGGTCACCAAAGGGTGGGGCATGGGAGGTCAAGTGGTGAGACCATACATTCGTTTGTAGAGGAGAGGAACCTGGATAAGCCTGGCCATAAAATAAAACTAAAGGATGCCAACAAGATTAAGCTGCTTTACATGGCACCACAAGAATATTCCAGGGTTTTGGGCAGAGAAATTAGGGGACAGCATGCATATTTATGAATTTCAGTTACGTTTTCAAATGTGGCATCACCTGGATAGTGGCATAATGAAGGGAGAACAGGGAGGAGAGTTTTCAATTGCTGAAGCAAGAGACAGAGATCCATCTGACTTGACTGAGAAGAAACTGGGTTCAAGGTTATAGCACCAATGGAACTTGGAAACCGTGTCTCATCACTGTAGGGATAGACAACATTCTTTTTAAAAAGCCATATAGGGTCAAAAGTTATCAGATACCATTATGGATTTTTTTTTCTGAATATGCAGAGGCATAAGGTTTACACTTGGGAAAACATGGGCATGCTATAGATTTTATTGACAATTACCCTTAATCAGTGACACAAGAGGGGTAGGTTGGTAAATACCCTAGTTTCATTTCCTCGTGAATAGTCATGTATTGTAGCTTGTTGCAGTGTTGTGATTCCCCAGCAGCATTTAGTTCCAAGCATAGGGATACTAGGGTTCATACTGTACCCATAAGGCATCCCTCTATTACTGATGTCACGTTCCAACCCTCCACTAGTGTTTCTTGGTTCCTTGACTACCCATCTGTGTTTGTTTTCAAAAATGAAATTATGAAAACTTTCAGATAAAAGCATTTTCTGCTTTGGATAAAAGAAGGCAAGTTTGGCAAAGATGAGTTCTAGTTTGATCTAGTTTTTATGCCATTTTTGGTGTTATTTGCTAAGCTTGCTTCCTGAAGGTCACTTTCTAAAGCTTTGATCCAACATCGGGTCGTTTTCTTGCTCATAGTTGGTTTTAGGCATCTAATCTTCTTTCTCTTTGAGTGCTGGATTAGTTATGGATTATGTCGACTCTTCAGGGTAAGATTTAAGTATGTTAAATAATATTTTGATGTCTCTTCTTAAGTTTTTCACTTATATAAAGTAAAATACTTTCTACAGATGGAATTGTGTCTTTCTAAGATTTATAAGCCAAAGCCCCACATCTCAACGTGCTGCTATGTTTAGAAATAGGGCCTTTTGGGGGATAATGACATCTGGATGATATCATGAGGCTAGAGCCCACGAGTTGGTGGCCATATGAGAGAAGAACCTCTTCAGAGAACACTGTGTTTGGGTGGGGTCCTGGCAGCCTGTGTGAGGACACAACAGGAAGGTGCACTAAAGAGAGGGCTCCAGAAACAGAATTAGCTGTTATCTGGATCTGGTATGTGCAGCTTGTAGAAGAGTCAGAGAATAACTTTCTGCATGAGGTATCCAGTTACACAATCTGCTTTGTTACAGTTGTCCAAACTGCATAACTAACACATGCATGTGCATGAGTGTGCACACTCACATACTCACAAGCACACAACTGCAGTTATAAATTTTAAACTATATATGCTTATGTTTTTCTATGACCCTTACTACTTGTCTTTAGACTTCTATATAATCTTTTTTTGTCATAATGCTCTTTTTAAAAGAAGATATTCTGGATGCAGATGTTCATTAATTTACATGTCAAATTGTGTAACTGTCTTTGACTCACTTTTCTCAGATGCAGAGAGGCTAATGCCTGTATGCTTGTTGGATTGATGTGAAGATTTATCACTTTAAAGACTCAAAAATATACACATATCCTTTTGTCACAAATTCTCTTCTTCTCTCCATTTTAAATGAAAATAGTCATCTTCCTGTGCTTCTCTCTTAGTCTCACTAACACAGCCTTTTCCTGTCCTCAGCTCCACTTCTTGCCACTGGCAGACTGAACTCTGCAAGCTCGTTTTTTTTCTCATAATGGGTAGCCAAACAGACCATCCATTGAGGCTCCCAGTAGATCAATTGACAATTGATTCAGTTTGGTCACTAAGCAACATATTTTGGGAAAATCATGCTGTGAATGCTGTTTTTGGACTTATTTTCCAGGAATAAAACATGCTGCAAATAATCTTCTGCTTTGTTCTAGGACTCATGCAAGCCCAAAATAGCACTCACACTTTGTGCCTACATTTCCCCATCTTGCTACAAGCTCTGTTTAAGCATGTGAATCTATATCAAGATGGTATTGATACTGGATGCAGATTTATATGTTTGGAAGTAATAGAAAAAGAGAGAGAAGAGCATTTGGAAAGAATGTTAAAAGATATGGAATATCAGAAGAACTGTATTTACAAAAAAGTTTATAAGCTTTAGCAGCTCTTTCTCATCACTGCCTAGCTTGTGGCATGGGAGAACTCGGACCTTATTGCAGGCTTTTTTTTTTTCAAAATGACCACTGGAGGGCATTGCCAGTCAGCAGAGATGGAGCTTTCTATCAAATCACAAGCCTGAGGAACATTAAGCCTAGGATCCATAGTTGCAAACATAGGAGCAAGAAAAAAGCACTAACCAGTAACTAAATATTTCAAAGTCCTTCCTGCAACCGAGACTGACTTTTAAAAAAAGAATTATAAAATGTGGTATGGGGTTACCATAGTTTTAAGGCTCTGCTTGGCTTTCTTTGTTGAATAGAGTGCTTCCTTCCCAGAAGCATTAAAATAGTGGGTATTCCCTAGTAATTTACTAAACGTTGAGCTACTAAAAACTCAAATTGGAATTTGCTTACGATGGTGAATGATCTTGCTAGTCAAAGACAGCCAGGGCATGTTATTAGAAGTCTTTTGAAAGCTGACTATTTTGCATTTTATCACATCTGTAGATTCCTCATCAAGTTGATTTAAAGTGTATACATATCTGTGAGTTTCTCAATGCTTGATTTGCCAAATGATGAATGAGTCAATTGTAGTAGTATCGAGGAAGCTCTGAAGCTTGTGCACTGGCCACCAATGGTTCTGACCACCTTGAGGCTGGTCCTCTTTGAAAGCCTTCCACAGTAGAGTCTCAACTATGTTCTTTCTTTCTAAGCCCTGGAACAGAGGATGCATTTCAGATTTTGAATGTGTTTTAAAGTGCATATGTGCATTGTATATATAAATGGTTGTAAATGTTAACCTCAGTTACTAGCAAGCCTATGGCAAATGGTTCCTTTAGATTTGGTTCTTTAAGGTAGAGGCAGATAGTAAGTTGACTGACTAGACACTTTAGTTTATGTTCCCAAACTCCATAGATGCGAAGTAGATGTATACATCATGGATTACATAAGACAAGTTTTCACATGGCTTCCTTTCCTTTTTTTTTTCTGGTCAAGACAAGAGGTGTCCAGGGATAGGATATATATTATATTTTCTTCTGTGTACTGCCTTGTTAATTTATTTTATATCGACTCTATTTCAATGATGCTACGTTTGTAACTTCAAACTGTATTTCTCCCATATAATCCAAATTCTTATATCCAAATATTTACTTTATAGCTCTACATGGCTACCTATCATACACCCCAGATAGGAAGTATCCTAAATTAAATTCCATCTCTTTGTCCTAAATGTTTTCAGCTTACATCAACCTGAATCTCTTCAGGAAAGGGCCAATATTTTTCTTGATTCTTCTCTTTTCATCATAGCCTGTATTAAACTCATAGTCTAACTCATAATCTGATCCACAGTTTCTTCCAGAATTGATACCTCTCATTTCTCTTTTGGATGTCAGCTGTCATCTTCTCTCTCAGATTGTAGACTCCTTTCTATATTATCAAGCCACTAAACTGAATGAGAAGAAAAAGGAAGAAGGAAGAGGAGGAGAAAGAGAAGAAGAAGATGGAGAGAGACAGAGACAGAGAGAAACAGAGGAAGAAGAATGAAGAGGAGGAAGAGGAGAAGGAAGGGAAAGAAGGGAAGGAAGGAAGAAAGAAAAGAATATAACAAAAGTCAGTGGACAGAGTTGAAAGATTGTTACTTAAAGTCATGACTTGAGTTTTTCTGATTCTGACTTACTTTGATTAATTTCAGGAGATATGTTTAATGGCTGCTTTTTATCTGTAAAATACAAATTGATTTTATGTCCTTTAATTTAATGCCCTATGTGTGTCTCATCCCAGACATTTAAAAATCACCCTTCTATACATGATCTCGTCTAAGCTGTCTGTAAATTCTATAAGAAAGTGGTAACTAGCTATCCTGCTTCACCCACATTGTCACAACAGTGGTAAGAATCAGCAGACTCTAAATTCACTGTCTCTTCACAGTGCATTCTGATGCCTTCTTTTGTGTACACAAAAGAACTGAAGTGCAAAGCTGTCAATATTAACTTCAGTAATTAATGTGGCATTCACTAACTACAGTTTGATGGTACTCTCAGCTGAAAATGACTGAAATGAAAGGACAGTTTAGAAATTAGTTTGAAAAAGCCAAACTAGCTTAGGTCAAAACTGTATGCATTCTTAATTTATTTTATTCCAATCTTTAAACAAATGTAAAATGGATGGAGGAATGTACCGCTTCTCCGTGAATTCCTTATTTGTAAAATGAAAGGACAAATGTTTGAACAGCTGCAAATTATAGAATTGGTAGGTATAATACACACACACACAAACACACACACACACACACACACACACACACATACCTTTCTTCCAGGGCCATTGTTTGGAGCTGCGCCACAAATAAGAATCCCTAGGTGGCATAAACATATTTCAGCTGTTTAGTTGAATGCTTTGCATGGTATAAGTTTCTCCATGGGAGGCTTACCCTGACAGAGGGAAGAAAGGGAAAAATGTGAACGAACCAGATTTCATGACTTATTGTCTTGCAAGCAGTTCTGAGATATTGTTTTCCTTCAGGTACAAATACTCTTGCAACAATTGGGGAGTACTGAGGAGTTGGGGGTGGCCTCTTAGCTGTGCCCTTGGCCCTTGAACAAACCTGTGCTTTCCATTTTTATCTTTGTGTACTTAAGAAACCTGAATAGAAGGGTTTGCAATTTCTTATTTAACTTCTTTTTAAAGCACATGTTCTATAAATATATACTATTGTTTAGGTCTACTTAATCCACATGCAGTCACTGTAAATCCTTTCATTGATTATATATTTGAAATCTGAGAGCTCAGCTCTGTTGGTGTTCTGGGAAATGACATGAAAATATACAGTCATTTCAACTTCCCCATTGTCTGAAGGAAGTTGAGGAGTGGTCTTGAATTGTCTCCTTTCTTGCTAGCTCCTGAGAAATGGGTGCATTGTCCACTGTCCTACTGAGTGACATACTACGTGGCTAGAATGTAACATCTGGAATCTGAGAGACTATCACCACAATTTTCCCTGTCAATAAATATATTTAGTTATAAATTATACATTTATAAACAGTATATAATAATTTATTATTTATATACATATTAATATATACTTAATATGTATTAATGTATATTTCTCTTACTATCTATATAGACTCCATTTCCTTGACAGGTAAAAAAGTGGTGATAGTCTCCACGATTATATACCTACCATATATTATATTATGGAATATATTAGGAATCATGAATGCACATACATATATGGAATCAATACAAGAGACACTAAACATCAAAAACAATGTTACCTGGTCATATAATTTGATTAAAACTTCAAATACTTTTAACCAGAGGTACTCATTCTGACTCTTAGCTTTGCATGCAGAATAAATGATCTTACTTTTGTGTTTGTCCTCAAATCCATAGCTTACATTCTAGTCTTCCAGGACATTACTCAACCATCCTCCCTGAGGACCCAACATTTATTGCTGTTACATAAAGTATGTGAAGTAAGAAAGACCTGCTGCCACCATAGATCTTCTGTTCTGGCCTAAATAACATTATGTTCTGGCCTAAATGTTTCACAGGTCTAAATAACAAAAGTCAGATACATAAATCTTTTAAAGTGGTCCACAAGTTCTGATAAGCTGATTTCTACCAAAATTTCCTACCTTAGCATCTACTGAAATTACTGTGTTGCAAACATAATTGGTTTTTATATTCCCTTGATAATGCCAAGGGATTTCATTCTATTACATTATTGGTCTATCTTGTCTGCCTCAAATGGCTTTTCCTATCATGATCACACAAGACTTCTTCCCAAGCAATCTTCAGAATGTACCTTTAGTCACTCCTAAGTAAGTCTGAAATAACTGACCTCCAGACTACTTCAATCCTGTAAGTTATCTACATAGTTTCTGGGTGTGGAGGTTTTGGACAGCTTTCTGCTATGATGCAGGTTTCAGATGATTTTACTTTAAAATATATCATGCACATTTATCTGCTTCCTTGAGTATGCTGATGTTTGTCATCAAAAAAATATATTTTGTTTGGATATGGTTTCATCACTGTAATTAAAATGTATTTCCAGAGTTCATAAGACTGCCATGAGAGAGGAAGTTAAGTAAAAGTACCATAAGAGCATGTACACACTTACCAGGTGAGCTGCAAGGTGTGAACCAGGAGAAGACTTGGAAGTGAAACATCTCGTGTTCTGAGCTCAGGAAAGTATTTCTTAGATCTACACTGGCCACAGTATTGTGAGGCAAACTCCAGAACGACCACACCAGGAAGCAAAGAAAGATAAGAAGGTGACAACTTTGGTTAGCTTCTTGCCTTGGTACTTAGAATCCTGCACCAACATCTGAATGATGACTTTGGTCAGTCAGTGTCATTCAATCTGTGGTGACTAACAAATCAGTGGGAGTTCAGATGTCAATGCCTGCCTGTTTGATCTTAAAGAACCTTCTTTCTTTTCTTAGTGACAGCACAGAGAACTATGTTTAGGGAAGAAGATGGTAGGATCTGGACACATCATATTTTAACTGGGACCCTAGTCAGAGATGAACACATTTATGACAGAGTTACAAACCCAGAAGGCCTAAAAGTTGACTACCAACTTATACCTATTGAAGAAATTCCACTATTGAAACTGAGATAACTAATAAGAAAGTAAACAAGCAAACAAGCAAATGCACCAATTAAATGTATAAGCATACAATGGCAAGGAAAGCTAATGAGCATTGCATGTTGTTCTATAGAATATTTTTGCAGTTTTCTAAAAATTAAGCTAAACGGTAGTACAATATTGACCTAAGGTTAGTGATGGGGTAAAAGTACATCTTAAACAGTGATGGTGTCTTGCACCTGTAAACATTTGAGAGATTTCAGATGCTGTCATGACAACTGTTTACTATTCCATGAAGTCTCTTGTAGCAGAATAATTTCCTGCTACTGCTACATTTGCAATAAAGATTGGTAATTGGGCAGTATGAGATGTAGGTGGAGTGAGGAGTTGGGAAGAGAAAAGGACAAATAAGAGGAGAGAGGAGAGGACCATGGAGGAAAATGGATGGGTAGGAAGCAGTCCTAGGTAGCAATTTCTATCAAAAGGTTAGATACTGGGTAACAATTCTAATTGTGTGGGCATCTTGTTAATTGAGCATTTCCAGATATATAAATCCATTGGATAATCTTTAAGCTTTAAGAGTCTCATTTCTACCTGGTACAGCGGGCATAGCGGGAATGGTCTGGGCTCAGCCAAGCATTGTGGGGGCAGCGTGGTTGATTGGCAGAGCCAGCCACCATGCTGGCATCTCATCGATCTAGTGGCTTGCTTGGCCTCTGGGCACTTCTAGCTGTGGTGTGGTTGGCTTTTGGCCACTTGTAGTGTAGAACATGGCGATGGGAGCTAAGCAGAGCCACCCTGCCAGTTACATAGACGGCCTGCACTATGGCATTTCTAAATATAACCAGTTATAGTCACTGAATAACATGCAATAATAGGATTAATTTGTATTTGTCTTCAGCTATACAATATACTCTTCCACTTATAAAGAATGTATAAAAGTAATTGATGAATGAATTAGTTCACACAACAAACTGTGATGCATAGAAAACTATCATATCACTATACATATTTAGAAACATTAATAGATCCAAGGTAAATTTCAAGATATATATTCATCAATGGAGTCAAACAGATGTCTTGCCATTAATATTTGATAGAGATGATAGTTTTTGAGGAACTCTATTGAGCACTATTATAATTTTGAGAACAAGAACTACTCCCCAATAAACATTTCTTTAGTGGATAAAAAGAAGCTTCAATCCAGGATCTCTTTCTTCAATTCTTAGACATTACTGTTTATTATAACTTAACTTTCTTTTTTGTTTTTTGTTATATGTTCCTATATTGACAGTTAAGTTCTAAAGATATTAGAATTATTTACTTTGATATACACACCGATTTATTTAGGGGTATTTAAAATTAATTTCATTTTTATTGACTTTTAGAAAAAAATATAATTATATATGTGTATATGTGAATGTATTAAGAAATAATGTAAGACTTACTGTATGCATACCTAAATCAAGGCAATACATCTATCACTTCACAGACAAAATTTTTTGTCATGAGAACATCTAATGTCAACTTTTAAAAGCATTTTTTGATATGTAATTCATTTTTACTTTTAACTGTAGTCACCATGTTGCATAAAAGTGACCTAGAATTTATTCTTCCCATTAATCTTTCTGTGAAATCTTTATCTTTCCACAGTGAAACTTATTTTCATATCTGGAACAATACCCTTCCCAAGCGTGGGGCTGTAGCTCGTGTGTGGGCATGGGTTCTGTTGGGCTGTGTTGTGGGTCGCTTGTGTCTCCCACCCTAGGCAGCTGGAGCCACAGCTCAGAAGGCAGAAGCACAGGAATTTGACTGAGTTCACTCCACGCGCCAATGGGTAAACACCAGACTATGGGAAGCCACAGAGCTCCACTCCAGGCATGGGGAGATCCCAGTCTGAGGTCCTGCAGGGGCCGAGCCCTTGGGTTAGGGTCCCCGGGCTAAGGAGGCTGGCCAGAGACCTACTGGTCTCAACTCTTGGGCTCCCAGGTGCCTCTGGGAGGCCAGAGAAGGACCAAAACTGTGGGGGGGGAGGGAGTAGGGGGGAGGGGAAGAAATACAGGCTGGACAGACCAGAAGCCAGAAGGGGCAAGGGAGAGAAGCTCTAGCGGTGCCCTGCAGGGTAGAGGCTCTTGGTCATGGCAACTCTCTTGGCTAGATCATGACTGGCTTAGCTAGCTTGCTTGAGTTGGTAGGCTCTGTGGCTGGAACACCGAGAGGTCCTCGGGAGATTAGACAGTTGCTCAGTAGTTGAAGACCTTCTCCATGGTCTCCCATGGCAGGCCCCAAGATGAAAGGAAGTTCATGATCTTAAAAGGTTTATTGTCATGGCAGAAAATGGATGAAGCTGTACCCTGAGCTCTCAGAGGTTAAATACCTTTAGCAAGTAGGAGGAGGGTCTGGGAAGGAATGCTTAATTGGTTACGCCCTCTGGCCTTTAGGTATCTCATTAATATGTAGCTCTCTTGAGGCTCTGAGGCCTGTAGTCACACCCTCTACCTGCAGAGGGGCTGGTAGGGGCATTGCCCTATGTGACTGAAAGGCATGGATCAATGGAGGTCTTCAGCCTTGTGTCAGGAGCTTGGAGTCTGGGAGCGTGGTGAAATGCATTCTGTCCCTTTCAGGGATACCTGTTGTGTCTCTGGCCATCTCTAGCTAGTGCTCGACTAGAAACCATGCTATTCTTTCACAGTCCTACACCGAAGACTGTCCTCTGCCAGCTAAGGTTGCTTTTCTCAAGTTCCTGTAACAAGGTACTGTTTTCACTGAGAGCTTCCACTACTCTCTATTATATGACTAGAGGGCCAACATATGGGTGCAGAACATTTGCCATGCTTAAGAAGCCAAGTATTCACTTCTTGTGCTTACCCCTTTCCCATGGAGTCAGTCGTGTTGCTTGATGCATGTTGGTGTGCTTGCTACCAATTTGACTCACTTTTTTCTTGCATTTACCTGTCATAATTTTCATATAATATGGAATCATCGAAATGTTCTCCAGTGACTTACTACACTTCCCCTATGTGGAGAGATTCTTTTCTATAAGCAAAAGAAGAACTCCATCATATTTTATTTCCATATATGCTAAGAGTCGGGAACCTATGTGTTAGATGAATGGCCAATTTGATGGACAGGTAATTCTATTCTACTTTTGTTTGATTTCCTTTTATTCTTATAAAAAATGACTATAATGCTGGATACAGAATATGCACTATAATGAATTGCAGTATATGCAGTAAAATGGTATTGAAATATTATAATTACTTCTGTTGATGTTATTAGATAAACATAGAAAGATACCGACTGACATACACACATGCACATACAGACATACATAGACACATATACATGCACACACACCAGAGATGTACACACCAACACACATACAAATGCAAATGTGTTTATAATACTCTAACCATAGGTTTCACTTAGAATAGCCAGTTTCTCAGTTAAAGTAGAACACCATGATGATAATATTTTTCATAGGTCCTAGAAGGAAGGCTACAGCTATTGTCTTGCTAATGTGCAAGGTATGAGATCAACCTCCCCCTTAATAATTACACCCACATCTACATATTAGCAGTTATTAGTTTTGGCCTCAGAAGCTCTACTTAGCACTGGTTACTTGTAACTGTGGAGACTCATAGCTGGTCAAAGTGCTAGGAAGAAGTAACCATTAAATGCTCATAAACAGACAGTGAGTCTCAAGGATAATGGAGAAAAGAGGGCATACAAAGAATATAAGTCAGAAGAAGGGGTAAAATTATGGAAACCCCGCTTTCTGGATGTGAAGAGGCATGGCATTTTAAAACTCCCCTCATCTCTGACTACCTGCAGAGAACCTGAACAAGACCTGGCTTCTGACACTCTGTCATGGTATGGAGACTTGAGAACATATAGCACCTTGACATCTTAGGTAATTAATGTTGAACTAAGGCATGTTCTTTGGTGGTGTCACCATTGGTAAGTTGTCTATGCTCCTGAAAAATCACCTCAAATCTATGCTCCTGTAAGCAACACTAATAGAAATAAGAGGAAGAAAGACAGGCATCCAGGCATCCAGGCATCCAGGCATCCAGGCATCCAGGCATCCAGGCATCCAGGCATCCAGGCATCCAGGCATCCAGGCATCCAGGCATCCAGGCATCCAGGCATCCAGGCATCCAGGCATCCAGGCATCCAGACAGAAAGATAGGCAGAAAGACATGCAAAAAGGCAGGCAGACAGACAGACAGGCAAGTAGCAGAATCAGGAAAAAGAAGAGGAAAGGAAGGACTGGAAGTTGGAGAAGCACAAGAGAGTATAACAGGGTGAATGCTATCAAGATGCACTACATTACACATACGAAAGTATCATAATGAAGCTCACACTACATGATTAATATATGCTAATAAAATACAAAAGATAAAAAAGATTTCTTAGTCCACGTATGTACTGAAAGATCACTGAACATCAACTTTGTACCAGATCTGTTACAACATAGAGGAATTTAAACACCCAAAGCATAGGTGATCAAAAGGCTTCATAAGGAAAAAGCCTGGTGAAAGGCAATAACTGAGTAATTACAGAAATAATTTCTTTGATCTTAGTTTTATTTATCTGGCTGTCATGAGATTTAACTTTGCCAGTGTTTGCATATAACTTTGTGGCTATAGGAATGTTGTTTGGGAGAGCAAATGCATTCCTTTTAATAAAGTTTGATCATCTGAGCTCCTTTGTTAAATAATACAGTAAACATTCTTGTGCTAGTCATGTCGAATTTCATCAAGGGCATAAAGATTTATAGTTTAGGAAAGAAATGGAAAAGAGATATGCAAATTCTCTATAAATATCATACTGAAATAATCTTCTGAATCATTTTGATTAGCCATATTACAATGAAAGGGTAACATAAAGGGCAAAAATTCCTTATCTTTTGGGGATTCATGAGGGACCTCTCTGTCTTTGAAAGGTAAACACACTTATACAAAGACAACATTAATATCTCTGTGATGCAATTTCTCAGTCTTTTTAGAAGGTAGTACTCTGTTGTTCTTGTTGCATTAAAGTTCTAGAGTCAAATCCACCTAACTCTCCCAGCTAAGGATTTGACCTAGAATGTTCTCAACTTTCTAAGGTAGGAATTTTGTAGGGATGTTGTTATTCTATAGCTTTATTTATCTTCTGACTCCTTCAGAAATTAGTAGACCTAGACATATTTAATCAATAGATGCAGTCATAACTCCAATTAAGATCTTTCATTGTTAAACCCATCAAACTGTGCTAAGAAAAGCCCAACATTTTGACCATAGTCAATGTAATATTAGTACCACACATTCAAGCATTAAGCCATTTATGTTACTCTTAGTTGGTACTGGTTTGAAGTTAAGACCTATAAATCTCATTTTGTATTTATACACATATAAGCTTCTTTTTCACCCAGATACAGAGGACTGACTAGAAACATCAGAATTTGCTAAATTACAAAAATCCACACTTGCTGATTCAAGTTTCACTGGTAAGTAATGGTAGATCATATATGAAATGTTTCCCATGAATGTCTAATATATATATATATATATATATATATATATATATATATATATATATATATATATTTAGTAGAATATTTCATTAACTTCCTGAGACAGCAAACCAACTACAGAATATAATTATTTGTATATACTTAAAAATGAGAGACCCTTGGATTATTTTAGTGGAATGAAATGTGTCTAGATAATTATGTATATATTTACCCACGCAGCAGAAGCAAAATCGAACAGAATACTGTAACTAGATCTTGATTTATATTTTGTGTCTGACCTCAGCTGTCAAAGAGACATCATGGCTGTCTGGTTTCAAGTGTATCTAATCCATTATAGCCCTTTTATGGCATCCGACAGCTTCCTTTCTTCTGCAGTTCTCACTGTACATATGGGCATTGTCTCCAGACGACGTGGCCATGTATGCGATATATGATGTCTTTTACTTTCTTTTGCTTAAGTCATATTTAAATGTTTTCTGTTCAGAAAAGAACACCAACATGATCAGTCTCTGTAAAGGCCTCCAGTTTTCATGCCAGGAAGCAGCCTAGGAGATTCCATCTTTCCCTCCTATCTTTTGCTTCTGTGTTGTCAGGTATACACTTGAAGGCACGGTGGAATATAGAAGCAAAGCCTTCAAAATCTACTTTTAGAACTATTTTGTGATAGTAAAAAATTAACAAGTCAACAAGTAAACCCAGTGAAGGCAAAGCCACCATTGTCCTATAGGTCTATTTAAATAATACTATTATGAACCAGTTTGCAAAATTCTCTGCCTTCCTGGTCTGCCTTCGTACTGATTTTTCATTGCAAAGTGTTGGTTTCACTAAACTTCTGAGGAATTTGCCACTCATGAGAGTCACTGTTTATAAAACAACATCAACAACAACAAAAATGGGGTGACGGTTGGCATATGTGAAGATAATCTTTTGAAAGTAATAACTTTTTTAAACTCTTGCCCAAGTGTACTACTACAGAACATTTAATCTGGGTAGCCCAGTGGCATAATTTTCAGTCTAGTAGAGAGAATGACCCGAGAGCATGCTGAAGGCCATAGATCAGATTTAGAAGAAGGGGCTAAGGAGCTTCTGGAACCCATGAGCACATTGTATGTGCATTGCTGAGATATTACATCACAACTGGCCAACAGTTGTGCTTTGAAATATATTTTAATGAAACCAATATCCAGTTTAACAGCAGTAATGCTGATAAGCACATGGGTAACTTTGAGCCTGTACTGTATGCAGTGCTGTATCTAAAGCATACCTTTAATTATATCAAACTGATAAAGTGAGTATAGTTAATCATCCTTCCCATTTTAAAATGACAAACATGGATATGAAATTTATTAGGAGAACAATAATAATAGTAAGCATCTAGCAATGCCTACTATTTACCAGATTCTATTTCAAGAGCATAATCACAATGGCTCATTGTATTTATTTTAAAGCTGTCTGGGTAGACAGTATTTCTATCTCAATTTTAAGTTGAAGGAAAGAGGTTAAGGGGTCGCTAGAGCCTCAGCTAATAGGAGGTTGAGTATCAGGTTCCTCAGACAGTCTTCTAACCTCAGCTTCTCCACACATGCAGTTAACTCAAAGATTGACTGCTGGTTAATGCCAACAATGGGCCTGGGTTTCTTTCTTATTTTATTTTTTCATAACATTTGTTACATTGTTCTCAAAAATTTCAGGTGTACAGATCCTTTTCCATCCATGCCTTTTTGTTCTGTTGTATGGCTCATTGAGTTTAACATCGGCCACTTGTGTGATCATAAGTTTGGCATTATTCATCAGGAGCTAGTAAAGTCAGCAAGTATGTAGCTAAAGACAATATCTGCCTCTTCCATGAATCATCAGTAGTCAATAGTTCAATGGGTAGAGTAAGGACCTATAAGACTCTTTCCATTGTATGTGTTTCTCAGCCCCATCTTGTGCAGGTCTATAGCAGACAGCTACAGCTACTGTGAAGGTATGATTACATTATCACACAGTCTTCTTCCTATTTCCCAGCCTGGCATTCTTTCTGCTTCCTTTTACTTGATGCTCCCTGAGCCTGAGAGGGGGTGGTATGCATTCCTAGTTTAGACCCGCACATTCAAACATCGGTTATCCTCAGTACCTTGAGCAACCATATGTCCCTGTATTCACTGCCAATCACTCTAAAGAGAAATTTTTTGATTAAGTCTGAGAGTAGCATTGGTGTGAGGGTTGAAATAGAGATATTTTGAAAGTAGCATGACATATTGGCAATTTATCTAAACAACAGTAGTAAATTACCCCTTGAGGATTAAGATATCCTCAAACATGGAGTTTTCAATGTGTTTACATTATCATGCATGATTCCCTTCTGATGGAATGTTCCTGGAATCCAAGTCAAAAACAGTTGGTTACCCCCATGACAGCTGTGACAGTATTGAGCCAGTAGACACATTTTGTCTAGAAATTTGTGATTATAGTTTGTAGCATTCACAGATAGCAACACTCTTGATGTTGTTCCTTTTCTATTCTTCAGGAATATGACTGACACCTTACAGCATAGTAAAACCTAGTGAGGAAGAGGGGAGCTCCAGTTAAATCACAGATTGATTTCTTTGTTGGGGAGGAAAGGGTTTATTTGGTTTATACTTTTACATTGTAGTCCATCACTTGAGGAAGTCTGGACAGAAACTCTAGCAGGGCAGGAAACTGGAAGCAGGATATATATATATATATATATATATATATATATATATATATCCCAAATATATCTATATACACCTATCTATAGATTATATATGTATAATAAAAGCAGTTCAAATAGGATTACTGTAAAATAGTAGGGACATAATGCCCCTAGTAGATACCAAGAACTTACAAATGAAAAAGTACAGTGCCAGGATTAGATTACTTTTTTGAAATTGTTTTTTAGTGAGGTCCTATAGACACCACCCCCAAAACAGTACAGGCTATTGCAAGTGCTCTTGACTACTGTCATATTTAGGACTTTTATTGCTGTGATAAAACACCATGGCCAAAGCAACCTGGGAAGGAGAGAGTTTATTTGACTTACATATATGAAGTCATAATCCACTGAATGAAGCCAAAGCAAGACCTAAAACTGGACAGGAATCTGGTGGCAGGAATTGTCCCTGTGGCCATGGAGGAATCCTTTTTGCCATCTTGCTCTGAATGGCTTGCTCAGCCTGCATTCTTATAGAATCCAGTGTCACTTGCTCAGGGATGGCCTTACCCACAATGGGTTAGTCTCTCCCTCATCAATCGCTAAATAAGAAAATGCCTGAAAGGTTTGTCTGCCTATAGTCTGATCTGGAGACATTTTTTCAATTGAGGTTTCCTCCTCTCAGATGACAATAGCATGTGTCATGCTGACATAAAACCATCTAGCACAGTTACCTTCATGAACTTAATAGTTAAGCCCTGCTGCTGAAGATACCACATGCTTGAGATAGACCATGAGTAAATCAAGCAGGTTCTCAGATGGAAGTTTCATTTCTACTCTCTAGTTTTCATAGTGCTAGAAGATGGCATTCTCTCTATCAGATGAGAGTAATAATAATCAGTCCAACCGAGCTATGTACCCCTGCGTGCTACACCAATGACTGCCCTGGCATGACATATCCTGGCATTGCATACATATATGCGAGACACGTGCAATAGTGGCACAATCATCACAGGGGTAGCAAACCACCTTCTAATTAAGTTTATGTCACACTACACAAAATGAGACCCATACCTACTAACTTTGTCAGACCAAGAGTCTATGGATAGAAAGGTCATGGGGCCTGGGAAGCAACCTATTACTATTATGCTGATAACCAGACATAGAGTAACCTCTAATGATATACCATTATACTGATAGATTGGTGTATCTGTCTTAACCCTCATCTTAGAAGGTCCTATTTATAGTAGATGGAGATTAACACAGAGATCAATAACTGGCAGAAAATAAGAAACTAAAGAATGGTAAATTCTAAAAGAAATAAATGGGCTGCACTTCCTCCACTCATGGCTCGGGTGTTATTGCAGAAGAAGTCTTAAGAGTATAAGAGCTAAAGATGGTAGATGCTACATGGTAGCAATATCTTTGGGACACAGCAGGGCAGGTGTACATATGAATCCACAGCAGTTAGGACAGCAAGCGTGAGATCTGTATAAACTCAAGATATTCCAAACCCATCCTGGAGAGGGAGGTTGGACAAGAATCCCACCCATCGCTATGGAACTATTGGTAATTGTTAGCCACTAGAAGAAGAAAAAATGTTTTCTATAAAAGTGTAACCACTACTAATTTGACCATGCTCCAGTAGAAAGGCACACATTCAAGAATATTAGGGCAGCACAAATTGCTCTTTTTGTATGTGGCTTGTTGGGTATGTGGGGGGAACCTGAAAAAATTTAATACATTTTAAAATGTACAATTTTTTATATATTTGTGACTAATAACATAATAGGTTCCTTGAAGAAATGATGCAGATGAGGAATATATGACTAAGGTCAAGACTTCTTTAGAATTTCAAGATTAATTCTCATGGATAAAATACTGTAGTATTTAGTATATTTCATGGTCTATAAGTAATAAAACTTCCTCTCCGCATAGTCTTTTCCTTCTTAGTTCCTTTTTCTAAGCTCTGACATTTCCTACCACTCACCTGAAGTGTTATATTTTATTATTTATTTGGTTTTGTATCATTATAATACTTTATAAAAGTTCAAAGTAAGTTATCTCAGGGTGGGCCACTTGAATTACTACTCATTGTTGCTGCTAGTCTATGCATAAGTTGTTGCTCAGTCATTATTGATGGATTACAGTTAGGCCTTTATTAGAAAGGAATTCCTAGAAAAGTAATACTTTTAATACACACCCGAGGGAGTTCAAGCATTATTTACCAAGCGATGGACAATAATTAGGCTTAATAAAGGTCACCCCATACAACCAGCTGTGCCTATAGAAATGCAAAAATTATTTTGAATACAGTTATTGAAATGACACCCAGTCAACACAGCTTATAGTCAGCATAATCACAGAAAGCTTTTTCCATAAGGGAGTGACATTATCATTAACTGATGGATTCACATTGTTGGTCAAATGGAAAGTAGCTAATATCTTTGGGTGATTTCTCAAACAAATGAAAGGTAGAAACAAGATCTGGTTTGGTATGGCCAGAAAGAATGGAATTCACTTTCTCATTGCCCTGTGAACTAAGCATGAAAATTTGTAACCTAATTTCTATAGTATAAGAGACAATAAATCAATACATTTAAAAACTTTACTAATATACTTAGAGAATGGAAACCACACTGTATTGAGTTTGGAGATCATGTTTGTGGCTGTAGCTCACTGTGACACTGGTAAACAATATCTGTCTAGTATCTTCTAAAAGCAAAAGTGTGCTACTCCAAGATATGAGCTTTGTATTCTTCTACTTAGCTCCCCAATTTTTCATTTGTCTCCCATCTGGGAGCATTACTTTTCTATCTAAGAGTTTCTCACTCTGGAATGAAAATTTCAAGTTTGTAAAGAAAACAATCTACAGTTGAAATAGCCTGTGGTGCTCTAAACAGCTATAGCACCCCAAGAGACACACAGTGACTTGCAGTGAATGTTCTTGGCAGGTTAAGTTTCAGATGGTTAAGTAGTTTTATGTGGATGGTTGTACTTGATTCAGTTTGCCAATTTTCTCTTTGTGTAATTGTATTAACTTTGGACAAGTCCTTCCTCTGCTTCTTAGTCTTCCCATTATGCTAGATGAGCATATGTTATCAATGCTAAAATAAGAATAATAATATTTAGCTCAAAAAATTTTCAAGCTCTTATCTAAGAATATTTGTATACTGTGCAATATTTTCAGACTCGCTGTTCCAAGTGAAATATGTACTAAACATTCCTAAATTAAGGTAGACGTCTTCAAATTGTTGTATATTTCTTATTCTGGGGGTTGAATCCATGGCCTATTCATGTAAGGAAGTACTCTACACTGGGCTTTACCTCCCAAGACCCCTTGCTCCCTTTTATTTTGGGGCAGGGTCTTCCTAAATTGCTCAGGGTGGCTTTTGAATCACCTTGTACTTTAGGTAAGCCTTGAGCTCTAGATCCTTCTGCCTCAACTTCCCAAATAGGTGGGATTACAGATTTGAACCACCATTCCCAGTTTACCAGCTTATTATTAAACATGAATATCACCAAGAGCTGTGCTTATTATTTTGAGGAAATAATCATTCATCTTAATGCAATTTATGTATTTTTGTAAAAAATTTATTTTTAGCACTGTTACTAAGTACCATATCAAAGTGTTTGACAAGACAACATCAAATATTAAATCTAGGCCTGCTCCCAATTTCGTTTGGCATTGGGAGTTTTATTTTCCTAACAATATGTCTATTACAAAGTAAGAAATGGTCATGACCTGTATTTCAGAGATGTTTTGAATCAGGGTAGAATAGCTATTATTTCCTACAAAAGACCCAGACATTTAGAGTAACCTGGGATAGATGATTATCTACTGACATGGGAGAAATAGAGAAGAAACCTCTAAGTAGGTACAGAGACAATTCGTATTTTTGTCTGGAATGCAACTTTATTCAACATCAAACAAGAATCAAGCCCATCCCAAATCCGACTTCAATAAAATACCTAAATATTCTTTAATACATTTTCGCAGTTCTTCTGAAACCTTATCACTTTAATAAGTTAATGGTGAGTCATAAAATGCTTGGATTAGCATTTCCACAGTTCATTTAATGTCCCATGCTTGCAGGACACAAATTAGCCAAGGAGAGTGAAACTTCTTTTTTTGTAGATACTGAGCAGTCATATTGTTGTAACGCATGTTGTGGACTGTCTGTATGAATAACCTTCATGACTGAACTGTATGGTCATAGTTTCAAGATACTTGGGGAAGTCAGTGATGTAGAAACAATTAAGGATACTAGAGCCATAGACTAATGCATTTATTCCTGGCTTCTTCTCCAAGACAGCTATAGCATTAGTGGATGATAATTGGCTATCCTGAGATCTGTGGTTAGTGAGATCTCACACACTAATTCAGAGTATTTTCATAACTGATTTTATCATTACATATAATAACATAGTATATTAAATATTTTGGTAAGTCAGAAAGCTTATTTATTTAAATAATATGTTTGATAGATGTGTGATTGCTTGTCTAAAAAATGATTGGTAGCAGAATCAGCAGAAGCGAAGAAGATACATTAGGAGAGAAAACCAAAAAAATCTATAAACATTTGTCTTTATAACCACAGATAAGTGTTGTCTTCAACCATCGTTAAAGAAGTTTCTCTTTGCCTGATATGGATATCTCCTCAGAGGCCTTCAAGAGTCAGACATATTCAGAGGCAGATGTTGTTCAATGGCACAACTAGCCATTGAATTGATCATGGAGTTCTCAATAGAGGAGTTAGAGTGAAGACTGAAGGAGCTGAAAGGATTTGAGGCACCATGAGGAGAGCAACAATACCAACCAACCACAGCTCCCAGGGTCTAAACCACCAGCCTGGGAGCACTTAGGGGGGGATCCAGGGCTTCAGCTGAATATGTAAAAGTGGAGGGCCCTGCTGGGCATAGGTGGAAGAAGAGAACCTTGACCTCATGAAGGCTGGATGCCCCAGGGGGTGGGAATTTTGAGGGTGGGAAGGTGGGAGTGGGGGGGTAGATAGAGGTTACATCCACAGAGAAAAAGGAGGAGGGGCGAGGGGCTTGGGGGTTCCGAGGGGGTGGTGGGTGATGGGGTAAGGGGACAACATAGGAAATGTAAATAAATCATCCAATAAAAAAAAAAAAGAAGTTTCTCTTTGCAATAGCTGATACCATCACAAAAGCCATAGCCAATCATAATGCAAAGTTATGGTTCCAAGTCCCAATGAAATCATCTACAAAACCCTCCTGCACCTAAAGCTCAATGAACGTTAAAAAGAGGGTGTGGAAGATTGTAAGAGCCAGACGATCAAGAAGTTTGCTGTGTGATTGTGTCTTCTTGTAATACCAGAAGCTTACATGATAAAGTGTAACAAGCATGATTGTCCATGTGTGAACTGAACAAGGATAACATCAGCAGACATGCCAAAGTGGACAAAGAAAAGTTTGTGAAGCCTCCACCGTACACAAAAAACTAAAGGCAATTGAAGAAAGCTGGGAACAGGAGTAGGTTTCTGAATATATTATATTCATAAATATATATTTACATATATATTCTTTTACATAGGAAATATATTCAGTAAAAAAAAAAAAATGGAAAAGGAGACCTGAATTTGAAGGACAGTGGGAGGGCTAAATGGAAGAGGTTAAATGGAGTAAAAAGAAAGAGGAATTTAATGACAATTCTCCCAAAAAATAATTTAAAAAGAGATATTAAAATGTTCTAACTTTACTTATGACTATTTGGCTAGATTTAAATTTTGTTAAATAAATATTCTGGCAAAATTTGTATTTAACATTAAATATTTAGTGTAAATATCTAAAGTGACCTAACTACCTGTAGAAGGTCCTTGGAATATGGTAGTAACTCCAGGTTCACCCTTCTGGTTTGCTGGAAATTATCCAGCTGTCCATCAACTATTTCCTCTCCAGTCAGAGAATTTTGTCATCATGACAGCTTTAGAAGTTTTAAATGCTTCATGCCTGCTCATAGAGACTTAAATCTAGACATAAATAAAGGCAGGGAACTTCAGGAGCCGAAACCGAGACAGGTGTTATAGCTGCTGCAGAAACCCAGCTTCTGTTCCAAGGAACTACAGTTCAACAGTTCAAGAGAAAGACGGCCCTCTTTCACTTTGCGGAACTTAAATGACTTTAGAGAAGACATTTTTCAGGCAATAGCTTGAGATAATCCCAAATGACTCAACCCAGAAGGGGCAGAAATTTTACAACACAAGTGGGAGAGGCTCGTCTCCTGCACCCATGGCACCATGTGAAACAAAGCAAAAGGACTGTGCTGACCCTTTGAGAAACCTTCACATTCTGCTCTGATAAGTCCAGATATCCATGTTGTACAACCTTATGACAGCAGCCTAGGTCCCGATAGCCTAATTCCTGTGATTTTGTTATGAGCTGGTGGGCAGCCCTTATCACAGGCTGAATAACCTGAAGTGGGGACACAAAGGATGGGTGACTTCATGGGCTCTTAGTCCAGGTACACCCACAGGATCTCCCTGGAAGGTGTCTAAAGAGTTCCAGAGAGTGTTTGAGTACAAGGATATGGTGAGCTGATGGACTGTTGATGGCCATGGTGCTCTGGAGACCTAAGACTGCAAGCCTACTGACTGCTGGAATTACTGCTGAGAGCCACTTAGAGGCAGCGTATAGAGCATCTAATATCTGAGGGCCATCAGTGCTCAAAACTGAAAGCTGAAATAGTACAAGCGGAAGACTGCTGGAATCTAACTATCAGCTACAACCCTGAGAGCTAAAGGCCACAGAAGCTGTCCTTGCCTGTTCATATAAAAGAACTCCCAGCTGATTGGAACAAATCAGTAAATGGTAACTGGCTGAACAAGAAGAGACAACCTTGTTTCATTTTTAAGTGAGAAAATGGTTCTGACGTAGCTAGCCAGTTATTACATTTTTCTCTGGCTTTCAACTAGCTAACATTTGATTAAATTACCCATGCAAACAAATGATAAAGAATTTGAGGAAAAGCCTTGCTTTCAAGAACTCTCACTCAAAACTTTTTAGCTAAAATCTAGAAATACTCCAGTTAAAACCAAACCATTCACTTTATAGCACTTTTATCTATTTAAAAAAAGTACATTTCTTCTGGACTACATTTGTCCACCGACTACTTTATATTATCTACACTCTGGATCAGAATCAGTTAGCTTTCTTGGTGTTCACATGGTATTTGAAACTTATTTCTACCATGCAAACAGCCATCTAAGATCTCAACAAGCATTTAACAGAAGTACTTGTATATTAATGCTTACTATAGTACTATTTCCAGTCAATTATGAAACAATGCTAGCTGTCCAACAACGGATGATGTGTATATATATATATATATTATATATATATATATATATACATATATATATACATACATATATACATATTACTTGTTGAAGTAATACTTGTTGAACAAATACTGTTTGCAGAAAATAAAATGAATGAAATGAATACATACTCATACTACGTAAACTAAGCCAATACAACTTAGAAATACAAATTGTGAATGCCCCTCTCACTTATGGTTCCTAGAATTTATAAGGACCTTAAATAAAGTCTTATAAGTGTATATGTTGTAAAAGTAGAAGTGGAACTGTCTAGGACAGTGGTTCCCAACCTTCCTAATATTGTGACCCTTTAATACAGTTCCTCATCTTGTAGTGACCTCATAAAATTATTTTGCTGCTACTTCACAACTGTAATGCTGCTACTGCTATGAATTGTAGTGTAAGTATCTGATATATTGGACATCTGCTATATAACTTCTATACAAAGGTCATTCGACTGCCAAAGGAATCGTGATCCACGGGTTGAGAATCACTAGTCTGTGAGGTAAGGGGACTAAAGAGAGAGTATAGGAGCGAGCAAATGAAGGATACTACAGTAGTCACAGGTGATGCAAACTTTGAACTCTACCTCCTGTCTGTGAATTATTTTACAACATCTGTAAACAGAAGGCAGAAAGAAAGAGAAGCTTGAACTGGTCACGTGTATTCACAATAAAGGAGTACTTTTATCATCCACAGGTGGCTAAAATGCCTTTAGAAGATTGGATGCAGTTCCTTATTGGACTAAAAATGACTCCTGTAGTTCACAAGGGAATCTGGGAAGTATAGTCTTTTAGCAGGAAATTATCATGCCTATCTCTGAAATCATAAAAGGAAAATCAAATCAGGGCAACAACCATGGTGACGGGAGCAGGGGAAGTGTTGTAGCAGTTTTTGTTGTTGAGGAAGTCTGTATCAGAGATGCTGTGGGTACATTGAAGAGGGCATCCTCTAGTAATGATTGCCCTCCTGTATTCCTGAAGAGAATTGGAAAATAATTATTAGAGGGTTGTAAGCCAGCGATTTGGTTACAGAGTAGAACTGAGAGATTTTCTACAAAGGATGAAGGAGGAAGAGGAGCAGAGGGGTGAGAAGCAGAACAAATCAATGAGAAAAAGTAGGCATAGAGTTGATTCAGGGTAACAGTGACTGATCGCAAGTCAAAACAGTTACACTGAAATGAGCTAGCAGCAGAAGAAGGGAGATACAAAGTATCAAGGAAGGGAAAGGAAAAAAGAGACAAGACAATCCTAAAGAATTGTATCTGGCCTAGAGTAAATAGGAAAAGGGTGCCTTTCAGCCAGTGCCTTCACAGCAGTTCTAAAAGGTCTTTTGCAGATGCATCAGGAACAAACGGAGCTGTTATAGGGTGAGAGCTATTCTGAGAGCTTATGTGGAACCTTTTGTTTGGGTACAGGGTAAAAAGTAAAACATTTAAAAGACATGCTAAAAACATAAATATGAAGATAATAATGATGAAAGGAGAGATCAAAGGGCAGAGCCAGTGTGCAAGGAAACTAGAAGCCCATATGTAGGAGGAGTCTTCTTGTTGAATTTTTGCTTGAGCTCTGTCCCTAGACCATTTCAAACCAGTTAGGATTTGTTGGCCTGGAAACAGCATGCTTGCAGATGAGAGCATAAATCCCGTTCCAGTAGTAATATTTAGTCCTTTTTAATCCCAGAGTACCACACCAGTCAAGGAGTTGAACTAGTCCCGAGGATGTTAAGCTAAACTGAGCTAGTGAGACAGAACTAATTGATAAAAGGAAAGCTTCAGGTCAGCCTTTTTAGTTCTGAGTCTCCCATTTGCAATAGCAAGAAGAGGGATGGCCCGTGGCCCTTTTGGAAGTCACATGCACTGCTTTTAGAGGCTTGGGGGCATCGATCTCAGTAATTGATTCAAGCTGACAGAGGGCAAAGAGGGGAGCAGCAGTTAGAGTTCCTCAGAAGGGGAGCAGCAGTTAGAGTTCCTCAGAAGAGTGTCTGTACAAGAGGCCATGGTAAAGTGTAACAATTGGCAAAGATCCAGGATATAAATTAGGTAATAACTGTACATTTTGTGGAAAATTAAGAGTCAAAGGTACATAAGGAAATCTTTTAAATAAAGTTAACATAGGGTTAAATGCAGTTATACAACTGGCTGGACCGTGTACTATAATTAGCTTACATCGGACTCCTGCATAAGAAACAAGCCTAGCCAGCGAACAACCAGACTATTTTTTTTCTATTTACCCTATAGAATTCTCTACAACATTTTCATTCCATACATTCAGCAAACTGAAGAGCACAGCAGTCAGTCATGTTAAATGTGTAATAAATAATTTATATCATAGACTGAATTAACATAAGCCAACTGTTAACCCTTTTGTTGATGAAGCAAACTCTAGGTCACCAGGTCCTCACAGCAGTAAGAAAATATGTTAATATCATTCTGTTTTAAAATAGATCATTTGTTTAGGGACATAATTTGTAAAGACAAGTAGACAAATTAAAAGGGCTTTAGCAAATCGTGGCTTTTGGAATTTCTAAGAAAACATCCATGAGGATCTCTGTCAGTCTTAGACAGTGTTCTGTTGCTCTGAAGAGACATCATGACCACATCAACTCTTATAAAAGAAAACAATCAATTAAGGCTTGCTTACAGTTCAGAGTTTCAATTCTTTCTCCTCATGGTAACAAGCATGGCAGCATGCAGGCAGACATGAAGCTGGAGAAGGAGCTGAGAGTTCTATAGCAAGATCTGCTGGTAGCAGGATAAGAGGGAGACACTGGTCCTGGTTTGGACTTTTGAAACTTTAAAGACCACCCCTTGTGACACACTTCCTCTAACAAGACCCTATCCCCTAGTTTTTTTTTTCAAGCAGTGTCAGTCTTTTTCTTTTTTTCTCGCATATATTTTGTCCTGACCACATCCAACCCCCATGTATTTCTTCTCCATCTCCTTTCAGAAAAGGCCAGGCCTCTCAATATCCACCAAACATGGCAGATCAAATTTCAAAAAGTCTGAGAAAATTCCCTTGTATTAAGTCTGGATGAGGCAATCAAGTGGAAAGTGACGGTCTCAAAAGCAGGCAGAAGGGTCAGAGACAGCATTGGCTCCCACTGTTAGTAGTCCTGTAAGAAGACCAAGCTACAGAAGTGTCACATGCATGCTAAGAGCCTGGTTAAGACCCATGCAAGCTCTCTGACTGACAGTTCAGTCTTTGTGAGCCCCTATGTGTCCAGGTTGATTCTGTAGGTTATCGTGTTATATCCTTGTCCCCGAAGCCTTCTCCAATACTTCCTCCACGTTTTCTGCCGGATTCTCTAAGGTTTGGGTCTCTTCATCTGTTTCCACCATTTGCTAGATGAAGCCTTTCTGGAGATGATTAAGCTAGGCTCCTATCTGCTAGTATAGGAGAATATTATTAAGAATAATTTTATTAATTTTTTGTTTGTATTTTGGTTTTGTGTTTGGTTCTATACTAGGTATCTGGGCTATCCAGACTAGTTCCTCGCCTTCCAGGCAGTGTCAAAGGCGGGCTGCCTCTCATGTTGTGGGTAATAAGCTGGGCACTCATTGGTTCCCACTCCCCAAATTTCTGTACCACCTAACTTACCACACAGTACATCCTGTAGGCAGAAAAACAAAATTGTAGGTTGGAGGTTTTAGACTGGATTGGTGTTCCAGTTCCTCTAATGGAAGTCTTGCCTGGTTACTGGAGATGGCCAGTTCAGGTTCTTTCTTCCTCTTTATTAGGAGTCTTAGCTATGGTCACTCGCATAGATTCCTGGAATCTTAGAGCCATTTTGATTTTCATTCCCCTAATGACTTAAGGATGTTGAACATTTCTTTAAGTGTTTCTCAGCCATTGGAGATTCTTCTGTGGAGAAATCTCTGATTAGATCTGTATCCCGTTTTTAATTGGATTATTTGGTTTGCTTAACTCTAAGTTCTTAAATTCATTATACACTTTGGAATTTAGTCTTTGGTTGGGCAGGGGATCTCCCTTCTTTTGACTTGTGTGGCCTGTAATGGAGCACAGGGTTTCTGCCCATGTGGTAGACATGTGGCAAAGCAGGAGGGGCAGGTCTGGGTGTGTGTGTGGGTCAACAGCTTGATGCTTTAGGCTTCAAATCCAGAGAATGAGAAGGCTCAGAAGGCAGGTGGGACTTGTACCTGTTCTGGCTGGCTTGGCCTGTACCTGAAATGTACCCTATGTGGGAGTAGGGGTATGGTAGGGCAGAGCATGGAAAAGATTGTCTTCAGAGTGGGTCTTTGAACTCTTCAACAAAGGTATGGAAGGGTTTCAAGTGCAGATGGGACTTTTACCTGTTGTGTCTGGTGTGGCTGAGTTGGGGTGGGATGGGGGTGGGCTCAGAACAAACACAATGGGAAGGTTCAGATGTCAAGTGGGGCTTTCACCTGTTCTGGCTGGCATGACCTGAACCTGAGCTTTGCTGACTGAACATACAAATGTCTGTGGGGATCATTCCTACTCAACTCACCACACTACCACAGCCTATATACTCCTTATACAGTTTAAGCTAAGAGAGCAGGCACTGGCCCTGAAGCTTGTTATCTGAGTAGAGACTAGATTATATTCTGGAACTACATAAGCAAGCCCAGGTAGGAGAGGATCTACCTCATCTAAATCATCTCCTGAAGAATCTAAAGGCCTTGTATATCACTTAATAGAATCATCTGTTGACTATACAGATAGAAAACCAACTGTCAAAGACTCTGTTTGGATGTTCTGAATAAATTTCCAAAGCTGCGAGTTTAATGGCAGGATATCTTGGATTCTCCTTTAATGAGGAACGATGGGTGGTTAGGGTATAGACCCTGAAATTAGCTTTTACTAAGAGGAAGAAATGAATGCCAAGGTAAGGGATGTGATTAATTCAATTGGCTTACCGTTCCTATAGCAGTAGGGTGTCAGGCTTAGGTACAAGATTCTCCTGTTCACAGCATTCTCTTATGACAATTCAGGAGATGCTGAGGGGAGAGTGATTGCTATTTGCCTCCCTGTTGTTTGAGGCATTTTAGAATGTTGGTTGATACTATGAGATCCTACATTGGTCAAGAGAATTAATCTCCATCTCCTGTGAGACATGGGAAGTAATTCATATTTAGATAATAAGGTTTCTTTATGGTTTGGTCTACATGGCTGAAGCTGCTACACTCAGAGGCACACTCAGAAGACTTCTGATAGGCTGTGTTTCCCTTGTATCATTTTCCTGTAATGAGGCTAGTGTGCAACTTTTGTTGACAGGATGGTGCTCCATCCAAGAGAACTTCTATAGCCTGGCAACTTCATGTCATGCAGGTGTGTTAGGTGTAACCATGTTTATTTATGACAAGGAAGAACTTTTATCATTCATGTGTGCAGATGGCCAAATTAACTCTAGGCCAGTGCTTTTTAACCTTCTTAATGCTGTGACCCTTTAATATGGCTTCTCATGTTATGTGGACCCCAACTATAAAATTATTTTTGTTGCTATTTCATAACTGTAATTTTAGTATAGCTATGAATCACATTTCAAACATCTGTGTTTTCTGATGGGCTTAGGTCATTCTTGTGGAAAAGAATCAGAACTTTCTGCTGATTGAGTGGTAGTTCAAAGAGGAATGTACACAACATATAAAATATAGCTGTGCAAAGCCTTTTTAAAGGACCTTTTTAAAGCTCTCAAGCTATGCTATATGTTGATATATTTGGTTTCTTTGAAAACTAGAATTTTAGAACCTGGATTGTGAGCAAATTATCTACTTTTTAATTTTTAGCCTCATCCAAATGTGATTTTGTTTTTGCTAATTACACTAAAATAATTTCCAGACTTTTCAGCTACATGAACTCTAATCCAGCGTCCATTCTTTACCAATTCCTAAATGGCTGAAACCAATGCCTGGCAACATAAGGTAAACTATCAGACATGTATCCATATCTTTCTGCTGATTTTTCATCAATGTTCTCATGGATGAGAGCCAGGAGAAACTGTGGCCTCAAGTAGAAGTAATTTGATTAGAGTAATAAGGATATTAGTGGAAAAGCCAAAAGTAACTTCCAGGTTCCCGACTCAATCCTCTTGCATTGATATATAGCTTCAATGACTGATTTCTAAAAGGGTCTTTTTTGACCAGTACTAAGAAATAGCTTGGAATGAACCATGAAGAATAATGTTAAGCAACTCTGTTTCTCCTTCCCACCCTCCTGACCTTTAGATTTCATGGTGAGTGATTTCCTGGATATGAGTCCTACCATAGCAAATACATTTCCCCCCCTAAAAGTCATTAACTTGTTCTGCCTTTTGAATTCATCATGGAGTCATAGGTTTAAAAGCCCCTTGAGGGATTGCTAAATGTCTCAGACATTTCAAAGATGTTCTGGGTCAAATCATCATTTACAAAGAGGATGCGTAAATTAGAGGTGAACAAAAGAGTTGAAAAATCAACTGATTTAGTCCCTAATGTAAGTAGGAATGTCTCAATTATATGCAGTAGCAGGTCAGGGCTCTCTGGGGATTTTATAGTGATATATGACTTCAGTGCCCCTGAAAATCAAACCTTTACAGATGACCTAATTTAGTTATAAAAATAATTGCTGTAAAGGGCAGTATTCATGTTGCATTAGACAGCAGCATAGGCTTTTCCAAATCATGAGTCTATTTCATCCACTTAGAAAGTAGATGACTTCCCTGTTATTTGGGCCTTATTTCCTTTCTCATTTTCTTTTCCTGCCTCAAAATCAACATTCAACTTCTAAGTTAACAAGCTTTGGTCTACCAAGGAAGGTTCTTGCCTAGAATTTTACCTCTCTGGGCTGGCCAAGACGGGAGAATTACGGTCAGTTAGAGGGCAGCCTGGAGTACATAACAAATTCCAGGCTAGCTTGGATTTCGCTGTGAGGTGCAGTTTCAGAAAACTCTAAATTAGTTGGGCATGGTGGTCATCCCAGCATTAAGAGAGGTAGAGACAAGTGAATCTCTGTTAATTTGAAACTAACCTGGTCAATACAGGGAGTTCCAGGCACACACACACACACACACACACACACACACACACACACACACGCACACACACACTTGAAGAGTATAGAATCTCTGGTCTGAGTGGGTACCTCACGTTCCAACTGAACTGGTTCAACCACTTTGTCAAAATCAGAAGGCAGTTTCACCTTAAGCCAGGTAGAAGAGATAGGTGGGATAACTGGAATTTTAAGGAGACGTCATACTTTTCTTTCCTAGAACCCTTGCCTCGATGAAGAAGGTTGCAGGTACCAGCAGTCAATATAAGGGTCATAGGTCATTCAGAAAAGCAAACATTTCCTTTTATTCTTTCCCTTTTCTAATCATGTCCTATTCTTGCCCTCAATATTTTACAATTCCTCACACAAAGCCTCTTCCCTGTTGTGTGGCTGCTTGGCAGCCATGTCTGTCCTCCATGTGAACTTGAGCATCATGACTTTCCACTTCTCTCCTCCATTCTTGCCTCTGAGCAGCAGTTGAAGTTCCCACTTGCTTGCTTTGTGGTTTATCTTCTCACCTCTAAGTCCCTGTACTTTCCATTTAAGTTTATTCTTATTCTATTATTCTTATTCTATTATTACTGGGATTAAGAACCCTCAAATTGGACTCTGAAGACAAGGCTACATGGTGAGACCTTGTCTCAAAAGCAAACAAAATAAATAATTAACTAAAGCTCCATTTCATTGTGAAAACTGGGACATCTACTTTCTTTAATTATGTCAATAGTGAATAGTAAATTATTCTCCCTTCTTTTTCTACTTCACCATCTTATAAATAACTATGACTGGGTTCAGAAGCTAGATAGAAGATTCAGGATTTGGGAGCCAGCAGTGCCTTTTCAGAGGACTCAAGTAAGCTCCCAGCACCCACATCAGACAGCTCACACCCATGTGTAACTCTAGCTCCAGGGGAGCTGATGCCATCATCTTGTCTCTAAGGGGTCCTGTACAAACATCACACACAGAGAGAGGGGGAGGGGAGGGGGAGGGGAGGGGAGGGGAGGGGGAGGGGAAGAGGGAAGATGGAAGGGTAGAGTGAGAAGGACAAAACTTAAGCTTCTTTATAATTTAAAAAATGTTTTTAATTAAGATAGAAATTCATTGCTTCCCATTTTCCTTTTTCTTCCTCCAATCCCCCCATAAGCCACCCCACTCTTAAATTGATAGCTTGCCTTGAAGGGGGGAAATTTTGCTGGCTCTCTTGCCGAGAAAAAGACCTACAAATAACTATTGGCTGCTAGGAGAAGAAAGATGGCTATTTCCGCAGATGAGCCCTTAGTGGTTGTCCAATGCAGAGTGGTCAGCCATAAAGCCATATACACTACAAAACAACAAAAACTGACACAACTGACAAACACACACACACACACACACACACACACACACACACACACACACACACACACA
>NW_021620157.1:643673-677631 GCF_004785775.1 Grammomys surdaster | reverse complement strand
ACACACACACACACACACACACACACACACACACACACACACACACATATATATGAGAATTCTTCTTTCCCCAGAACATGGCCAACATTTGTTGTTAGTTGTTTTGTTCATCTTGGCCATTTTAACTAGGGTGGAATTAAAATCTCAGAGATGTTTTAATTTGAATATTCTTAATTGCTAAGGATGCTGAACATTTTTGAGATATTTCTTTGACTTTTTTATTTCTTGTATTGAGAACTCTCTGCTTAAATTCCTGGCATACTTTTTTTTAACAATTGTTTCATATGTTTTCTTGACACTTTACTTTTTGAGGCCTTTGTATATTATGGATATTAATCCATATATTAATACATATATGTCAAGATTATATCTGGTAAATACTCTTTCCGGTTTTCTTTCTTCTTAGCTCTGTAAATTGTTTTCTTAGATGTATAGATGTTTGTTGCTTTTTTTGTGGTCCCAGTAGTCAGCCTTAGCTCATGAATAAATGAAATCCTGTTCAGAAAGTCCTTTTCTACAATTGTACCTTGTAAAGTAATTCCTACATGTTTTCCTAGCAGTTTTAGTGTTTCATGTTTCCAGTTGAAGTCTTTGATTCACATTGATCTATGGGCTGAAAGATGTGGCTGTAATTTCATTTTATAGGTAGACAACCACTTTTTCCATAATCATTTTTTGAAGATACTTTCTTCTTCTTCTCCTTCTTCTTTTTCTTCTTTTTTTTAAAAAAAACCCTCAGGTTATGTTTTATGCCTCTGTGTCAACATCACATAGCTGCAAATATGAACACTCATGTTTGAGTCTTCTATTTCATTCCAGGGGTCTACATGTATATTTTTGTGGCAGTACTGATTTGTTTTATTGCTCTAGCCCTATAATCCTGAAGTTCTACAGCTTCATGCTCTATATCTTCAAGCCTGAAATGGTAATCTCTTCATTATTATTGTTATTGTTACTACTACTACTACTCAGGATTTAGATACCTGGGATCTTTTCTCATTCCTAATGAATTTTAGGACATTCTTTCTATTTCTGTGAAGAATATCATGGGCATTTTGACCATGGTTTCATTAAGTTTGTAAATTGCTTTTGGTATGATGCTCATTTTCAAAATATTAATTTTTTTCCATGAGCATAGGGTGTCTTTCCATTTTCTAGTGTTTGTCTCAGTCTTCTTCTTCAGGGATTAGATATTATTCTTATGAAGAACTATCACCTCCTGAAATAGTTTATTCTACAATGTTTTACTGTGTTTGATGCTACTGGAAATGGAAGTGCCCATGATCTTTTTCTTGTTGTGTTATCTGATGGTATACAGAAAGCCTACTAATGTTTATAGAGTAATTTTGTACTTTGACACTTTCCTGTTTTCCCCATTAATTTATTTATTTACTTACTTTACATTCTAATCCCAGCCCCCCTGTTGTCCCAGTCTCCTGCTCACACAGCCCCTCGCTGCAGGACTAGGTACACCCTTTCTCACTGAGGCCAGACAAGGCATCCCAGTTAGGGGAATGGGATCCATAAGCAGGCAACAGAGTCAATGACAGCTCTGATCCACTCTTGGAGGACCTGCATGAAGACCAAGCTGTACATGTACTACATATGTTCAGGGGGCCTAGATCCAGTCCATACATGTACTTTGGTTGATGATTCAATCTCTGCAATTTCCTTTTCTGATACTGTTGATTTTTTTCCTAGAAATTCCTGTGGAGGTTTTTAGGGGTTCTCTTGTGTATAATAACATATCATCTGGAAATAGGGATAATTTGACTTCTTGTTTAGGTTTCACCCCCTTCCTTAATGTTCCAGCTAGCACATCAGCACTATATTGAAAAGGATCATGGGTTGTCCTGCCTTATTCCTAATTTTAATGGGCTTCCTCGAGGATTTTCTGTGCTTAGGGTAATGTTGATTGTGTTGCTATCACAGCATTGGAGATATGGAAACTGAAGAGGGGACCACCTATAGCCAGGCAGGAACCCCAGTGGAGTGACTGGAACACTAACCTACCCACAAAACTTTCAACCCATAATCTGTATTGACTACAAGAAATGCGGGACAGGAGATGGTGCAGAGACTGAAGGAATGCCCAACCAATATCCGGTCCAAGCTGAGACCCATCCTAGGGTCCAACAGTAATCCCTGACACTATTAGTAAACATATAATTAAATAAAAATGAGACCAAATTGAATCTCTAGCCCCAGATGCCAATGTCATTAAAATGGGCTTTAACATATTCTCAGGTCTCACTGAAAGAAGGCAACTGTGAATTTTGTTGTATTCGCCATGCTACCTGTAGAAAGGCTTAGTAATGGATAGGATAATAGTAATTATAAAATAATGTTTTCTTACAATCTGGGTTAAGATCTTCAGACTGCACTGGTTGCACTCAAAAAAAAAAAATATGAGAAATTAGTTTTGAGCAGTAGAGCAAAACTGAGAGTCATGTGACTCTGTAGAGGAAACAAAATCGTAAACCACTTAAACCACTCAACCGAAACACAAACAGTAGTGGGCTGCTGGGTATTTACAATAGTCTTAACATTCATTTCTTTAAATGAGGAACCAGCATTAACTTCACTTCCAAAAAGTGATAATTTACCAGAAACCATGTTTGCTTGCATGGCAACAGACTTGGCAGTACTTAGAAGAGGAGTAAACAAAGAGAGAAGAATAAATTGGCCAAAGTGTTAACCTCAACCTATTTATTTGGCTTAATCAATCTTCTGGTCCTTTCTACTTCCTCAACAAATAAAAGTACAAAAGTTGTTAGGTCAGTCATCCTTCTTCTTCTGTTTTGTCTTAGGGGATTTATTTTGCTCACATGCAAAGGAATGTAAAGTTGGCTTTTCCAATTTGTATTAATGCAGCTTAGAATGTGAAGCGAGTCCATCAAACATCTGCTGGAACCATTTGCTCTAAGATAAACTCTGAAGGAATTCAAATAAAGGCTGTGTCCTCAAAGTTTCTCCCATGTAACAGGTGCAATTTCACATTTGCCAACAAAATATCTCTGCCCAGTGATCTGAACCTTTGCCGTCACGGGAATGCATATCTTTCAGAACCGCTAAGACTATAAAGCTTGTGTAGAGGATTAGGAGAACATTAAAATGAGAAATAAATGAACTACAAGGTAAGTTCTACTACATTACTACTGAACGATGTCTAAAACAATACTGCAAGCATCTCTTTTGATTCACACATTTCCTTCTAGTAACCTCAGATTCCCCTGCATATTTGTATATACTACATTAGCTTTCAGAGATACCACTGATATTTTTAAATTAATTTACTTGAAATTTTATGGTGCAAATGTATTTCTTTTGACCAAAATATTATTCAGTACACACAAAAAACTTTACCATAGCAAAGCATAATTGCTCATGGGCTGGAGAGATGACACAGTGGGTAAGAATGTTTGCTAGACAATCTTGAAGACCTGAACACAAGTCCACACAAAGTGCATGAAAAACTACATGTGGCTGTGCATGCCTGTTACCTTAGCACCTTAGCAACGTGTGTGTGTGTGTGTGTGTGTGTGTGTGTGTATGCGGCATTTGTACACGTGTGCACATGTCAGAAGGTTGTGTGAGATGGAAGAGTTTCTGGGAATCATTGTTTGCCAGTCTAGCTTCAGGTTTAGAAAGCAACCCTATTTCTAGGGAATAAAGTGGAGAGAAATAGAGTTTTGACCTCTGTATAGCGGAACACATGCCCCTCCTCCATGCATATCCAACACAACTTCTCATCAGTTTGAGCTACTCATTACATTCATTTCTTTATGTGATATTAGATATTAAAAGGACATTCACTATTATTTCTCTTACTTCCCATACACATCTATGCTTAGACAATGTAGCATATATTTTTTTCTATGATTTATATTTGGTTTACCATAATGACTGAAGTTTCTTTATAAATATATTATTATTTATTAATGTGAATTGCATTTGTAGAGCTAATAATATAGAATTTAGTGTGGTTAGCTTAATGAAAACATTCATAGTTCTTATAAAATGGAACATATCATGTATATAAAATAAATACTAATATTTTTGTGGAGAAAATACTAACTATTGGAGAGTTTTTAAAGTTTTCAAAGTTATTTATAGTTACAATTTCAAAATGGTATCTCTCAAGTCTTTTTCTGAAACTATTTAATGAAAAATTCATCTGGACATGTAAACAATTAAAAATATCAAAGGAAAATTGAAATGAAAACATGAAATAGAGTTAAATACTTTTATAAATTAAAGCAATTGTACTTGATAATTAGATATGTGAAATGGAGTAGGGACAGTACTACAAGTAAAATTAGTATATTTCAGAAAATCATATTTCTGAAAATAAATAGAGAGTTTGGAGATTAATAGGAGATCTAAAGTAAGTGTTTTAAAATTTAGGTGGAAAAACAATTCCAACTTCTAAAGTCACACTAAAAATGCATGATGTTTGATTAAAGGACTAGATACACAAAAAGAAGTGTCATTAGTTTTCTGAAGTCATAACATTTTTATGATTTAAAAATTACAGGAAGATTCCAAAAGCACTATCCTCTTGCTCTTGTTCATGTCCAATTAACATGATGGGTCATTAGCGTAGACTACTCTATAAACTTCATGTTATATAAAGTTTAAGGTGATCGGGATCCTTGAAAAAGTCTCTGATGCGTGGGAGAGCAAGAAACTGAACAAGTGGCAGGGTCATGCAAGTGGGCACAACATTTTCTTCCTTTATTGGTGGAGGTGAAGAACAGTATATCACTGCCATCTGTTATAGAACACGACTAATCAGACTGTCTTGATTTGTCACAATGTGGAGCCCCAGCTGCTACAGCTACAGTTGATTCTATCTCCTTGTGAAGCTCACTGTAGTGCCCTGCTCCTGCAATGATGCATTTAACTCCGTAGGAACAGAATATTAAGTGAATGTGCATCACCAGCCATGACTAATATATATCTTTAATCATGCCTCACACCTTTGTAGTTCCTTCTAGGATGTAGCATTGATGCTGATTTACCCTCTTGGTAATTTGGGAGAATTTCAGAAGATCCGCTTGGCCCTTAGTACCATAAAATTATTTATTCCATAGTTACAACAGCACCATGTTTCTCTTATCTGCTATATATTGATCCCAGTAATGTACTTGTGATCAAAGAATGAGCACGGAACTTGTCTACAGACCAGTGCACATAGTCAGTTAGATTTGGTCCACACTTTTGTTTATCACCTGACCTCCACTAGTCTCCATCTGGAGGAGAAAACACTCTCTCTTAGAACTTGTAAGTCAGGTCCAGTGTCAAAGTAGATTTCACTCAATCTGTCCTGGAATTATCTGTGAACTCCTACTTAGAAGTGGCTATTGTTTGTTTTTTTGGGGGGTGGGGCTAAGAACTGGGAAGTACTTTTGTTTGTTCTGCTTTAGCTAAGTGCTACCATTGTGGATCTCTGTCCTAAGATAATTTGACTGGTGAGCTCTGGTTTTCAGAATTGTTTTCCATGAAGGAAGTAGCTGGAGGGTCACTATTTTCCATGATATTCACTACATTCTGTTTTATATTTTTCAGTGTTTTATTTTTCTGATTACAGACTTGAAAAGCCCATCTACTTCTCGGTTATGATCACCATGGTGAACTGGTGATTGTCAGTGCTTCTGAGCATTCTAAATGCCTTTGCTGCCACACCAAACCTGTAGTTCAATTCAGGTTTTCTACAGAGATGCTCTTTTCACACATGCCTTCCTATTGCCTGAGTGGAGAGCATACCCTCCAAATCAGCTCACAGGATACAATACCAATGATTTGTTCACTAATCTTACAAGGAAAATCAGTTCTAAGTCACCTTCCTCCACATAGTTTCTGACTCCATCCAATTCTTACAAACAATTCTTACATTTACACCTCATTGAGTTTCTGTAATGTTCATCACGCTCACATCCTAGAAAGCATTATAATAACGTTAAATGACCATCTTTGAGCATCCTCACTACCATTATGCTAAATCTACAGTCAAGGGCACATTTCCACATTGAATGAATTATTTCCCTATTTTCTAATGTGGATGTATGCTCTTCATTCTAACCAGATGCTTTTAGGGGATTGTTTTCTCATATATTAATTTAAACTTGAAGTACTTTGGTAAGAATTAAACCCACTTTCTGACCAGGCAATACATTTTCTTTCAATCTATTCTAAACAGAAAATAGTACTAGTAATTGAGCAACACACAACCGGAGAGAGGGCCAGATTTAAGGGAAGAAAATCTTTATCCTATGAGTTCTTCACTTCAGATATAGCATCTGTATAGACGACAGGCAAGGAAAGGATACTTTTTTGTTTTTGTTTTTTCTAACAAGAGTATAGGGAATTCTACTTAGGCAGGGTTTAATCTAGAGTTTGTTGGTTCTTTAACACATTATCAAAATATTTACATCCAGGTCTTCAGACATTACTCCTGTCCTATCTCAGCCAGAAAGTCAACACAAGAGATTCATTGTTATCTCTTTCATAAATCTCCTACCCTAATAACTAAATTCTCACCCAGATTCTAATATAACTCCAACATTTGACTTCATGGATGGGAATAACTTTGCATAACATCATTCACAGTCTTCCCTAAATTGACTGTAACCTGAGTAAGTTACAACTTCCTTTTTCTTAAATGGCAATGGATAGGTTATACCAATTCCATAAAACCACCATTTTCTCTTGTTGATTTCCAATTAATAGTTTGTTGCACAGTTCATTCATGTCTAGTAATTCTAACCCACAAGAGTATAGCATTTCAATAACAGTAACCATTTCTTTACCTCTTGGTAAACATGTAACTGGAGAGTCCAGGGTCCACTCTCCCTCCAGGCGGGGAAGAGTCTCAAGCTATCATGTGCTGTGGAATGTATGTGAGCTTGCTTTGCTTTGGTTGGTTAGACCAAACTTTACAGACTTTTTTTTTTTGGTTTGTTTGTTCATTTGTTTTCATTTTGGTTGTTTAATTGTTTGTTTTCTTGTATTTCCTTTGGTTTTTCCAGCTTGCTTGATTGCTTGCTTACCTGTGCGACATGGTTCCCCTTTCTCTCCCAATTTCTATTCCAGTTATTTATTTGTTCAAGCTAAATCTCAAATTTCTTCCCATGCTTATAATCTTGAGCCATTTCTTTTGTGAATTTTTTCAATTTGAGTTTTCCTAAAGCAAACCCTAAAGCAAGCGGATCCCAGGAAGCAAAAGTGAAGAGGCAAAGTGGACATGGAGAAGGATCAAAGCGAGGAAGTCAATGAGCTCTGCTAATCTGCATACCTAGAGGCTGCATGCGAACCTGTCATAGGAGCTTTCTCTGTTTTGCCAGAAACAAAGAGGGAGCCTTTGAAGCACCTTCTGACCTAAGCAAATGGGGAGTCCTTCACAGTCACACTGAAATCAGATGGACAACATGGTAATCATCCCTGTCTCACAAGCATAAGCTGAAAATGTTGATTGGCTCCATCTTAATCTGTAAAACTAGCATTTGGGTCCCAATGTATGCCAATCACTTAACATATTCTTTAGCAAATCATACATAACCATTTTAAATCGTCTTCTACTCTCTTGTCAAAAGCCTCAGACATAAGGAAATCCACTCTTTAAATAACTCGCCATCTATTTTTATAAAACTTCATGTCCACAAATGTCTGTTCTTTAGCAACTTCCTGACATCACATATGTTGCTATCCCTACATGACATATGTTAAATTTTGACACATTCTCTACACAGATTAAACTTAAAATTTCTTGACATTGCAGCCAAGCTCTCGCACCCAACATGTTTTTTGCTTCATCACCATGGTGTTGCTTTGCAAAACCGTCTTAGAAATCCTTCATTACTTAGTTTTTAAAACTTGAGCAAAATGGTGGATCACATGCATGTAGATGATTCTTCATGCCTGTCAGGGCTCAGCTATTCAGCTGCATCTTCTTCAAGTAGTTCTATAGGTTGAATTGTGGCATTTAATGTGTCACAGTGCCGTCACCTCTCTTATACAGTAAACCTTGTAATGCTAGGAGTATTGCATGCCACATAATTTATATATCTTTAATACTAGTCCATTAGTTGAGTGGTAAATTAGTAAAAATGAAATTCTTATATCTTTGAAAATATAGAGAAAAATGAACCATCTCTATGACAGGCTACTTTGTTGATGTAAGACTACTTAAAAAGAGATTAACATTGAGTTAAAATTTGATTTATATATAAGTACATATTATAGCATAGTTAATCAATTGATCAAATTACACTTTGTATAATATGTCAGTGAAAATACAGGTAAATTCCAATAGACATATAACAAGGTATTATAAAACTCCTTTACTATTCTTAGAAATGAAAACTACAATATTTGGATATTAAAGCAATAAAACAAATCAAGACAGTTTTTGAGAAGTTAATTCCATTTGTGAACTGAAGGAAACACACACACACAGACACACAGAGACACACACACACATACATTAAATACACTACACGGCTGATGGATTAGAACTTCCATAATTATACAGAGCTGGAACATTATAGAGTTGAGATCAGGCTCTTCTACTAAGTTATTCCATAATGTATAAAACAGGTTGGTTTTTTTCATGCTCTGCAGTGCTCCAGATTCCATTTTACTGGCAGCTTTCTAATAGAGCCTAATGACTCAATGTTAATAACATGTTAAAAAACTCAATATCTATGATTGTGTTTTAACCAAATATCTGAGGACCACAGCTTGGCTAGTGACATTTCAAAGAAGCCTATAACAGCCTCCTTCCTTTGTCCTCTATCTTTACATGGCTCTCTGTCTAGTTTGCCTGCCCAGGACACTCCACATGAAAGGCTTCTGGGTATTGTCTCAGTTCTTGTAAGTAAACCAAGGTAATTCCTTCATGTCAGGATCTTTTACCTCATCATGTCTTTAACATCCCTTCATGTTAGTTAATACTCACAGGGTATATAGGATTAGAGTGTGGGCACTATCCACATTATTAGAGCCTATCATAATGATAGTCCTCAAATCACATGTTTAGAGTATAAGCATGACTCACGCTATAGATGTATAAAGCTAGAAAATAATTTAACTCTACTCATAATATGGGAAAGGCACAGGGCTACAGATACACCATTTCTAAAACTGAGATAATGGGAGAAAGCAGAGAGCCCATGGTCCTTCTATTCGCATACCACACATAATCCACAGGGGTCAACCAGTATTAAGTTTTAAGTCTTAAAAATAGTTGACTGTGTTTTTGCTGTTGTTTTTGGCTTTTTTTTTTTTTTTACTTCTGCCTCTTGGTCCACCGATTCACCTTCTAAATTTACTGTGATTTAAATGAATCTCATCCACCTCGCTGTGTGTTATGCAGGCTTTTTATTTTGGACCATGCTATAGAGGCCATAGACTCCTGAAGATTTAGATGCAAGTGGTAGATCCTGTAGTCCTGGTCTCTTACTCTTCTGGTTGTTCTTTGTTTCATGTGCATAGGTCCAGTGGCTTTCTTTTGCTCCCATCAGAGTGTACTACACTCAAAAGAGGCCAGCACTAGAGACACTTGATCTTGGCTCATCTTCTAAAATCATGAGCCCCCAAATCTGTTTGTTTTATCTCAGACATTGTATTCTCCCATAAGATGTTTGCTAGTGTTGACTTTTAAAAGCTTGAATTGCACCTTGTTTATGAGACATGATATAATTATTCAATATATGTGTTTGTTCTTGAATTATAAAAATTAGTATTTCTGTTTTAAAAAATATAATTTTGAGGATATTTTTCAAATTCTTCTCTTTCAATTCTAAAATAAATAATGACTTATTGTTGATGACTAGTCCGTGTGTTGTGCTATGAAGCCTTGTAACTCTATTTCCATGTTCCTTATCCAATTTCCCTACTCCCCACCCTTCCTAGTCTCTACTGTTAATTTCTATTCTGTCTACTTTATGTCAATATTTTAATGTTTCACATATAATAGATACTATGCATTATTTGTTACTAGTCTATTCGACTTAACACTGGCTTTATTTTAAGAACAGCCATAAGTTTACATTAAAATACAGTGAAATATGGAGACTTGTTATCTATGCCATTTTCTCACACATACACAGCCTAGGCATAATCAACTTTAGGTGATAAATTAGTGACAGTTTTTGAGCTTATTAGTAGTACCTCTTTATCACCCAGTGTCCATCATAGACATTAGAGTTCACTATGGAGGTTGTAAATACATGGTTCCACTGTTATTATACCATATAAAATTGTTTCATTAACACAAAGATTATCTCTGTTTCCCTCTCAACCATTCCTTTCTTCCTCATTATTTCTGGAGCACACAAGTCCTTGTAGAATCTCTGCAATTATGAGTCTGAGGATATTAATATGAACATTTTCAAGTTTGTAAGACTAGTCTGTGGGGGGGTGTTGTTTATTTCATTTACTAACAAGCACTTGAGCTTTGCCTATTGTTTTGTGACCTAATAGTTTGCTCCATTGAACAATGAATAATGTTTTACAATATGCTACCGTTTATTATCCCTTCATCCCGTTTTTTCCTCAAATAGTGACGTTCACAAATACAGCAACTGTAGAAACTGTGTACTGTTCTCTTTTTATAGGTGTGCACAGTTAGCTCGAGTTCCAAAGAACATAATTGCTAGACAATATGAGAAGAATATGCTAAGTTTTATTGGAAGTTGTAAATTGTCTTTTACTTTGCCTGCATCATTTTTCAGCTTCAGAGGCAGTGAGTTTTCACTTTATCCATTTGTCTGTGTGTTACAGCTGTGGCTTTCCCTCGAGAGTAGAGGACACTTTGCTCATGGCAAATCTTCCCTTTACCTTTCAGTTTCATTTGAAATTTGGATAGACAGGGACTTTTGTCTTAGTTTCACTTGGTTAGTTTCCCTCACATTTTCTCCTCCTGTCACACAAACAATATTAGAAAGGAGAGAGTCACCTGTGTCCTTGAATTTCCTTGGAAAACCTCACCATGTCTTTGTTCATACTTTTAGCTTTCCACATAGAATGTGATCAATCATTGTATGCCAGAGAAAAGGGTGTTTTATATATTGAAAGTCTCATCTTTCTTCCAGTTCATGACAACACACCCCACATTTCCTTCTAAGTGTTCTCCAGCAGTACTCTGAGGTTGTATTTCTATCAACACTTTATAATGATCAGACTTTCCCCAGGAGTATAGACTTCCTCTGTGACTTCCAGATTCTTCAATATTCTGTTCATTATCCAAGTTGAACTTCACTTGCCACACTCAGCAACTTGTGGTGGTAGCTTCCGATGCTAACAGTCAATAGTTCTCCATTGTGTCCATTGCATAGGTCACAGACTTGATGACTTGAAGCAACACAAAGATTTTTTCTTAGAGCTCTGAACCACAAGTCTTATATCAGCATGTAAAATCAAGGTGTCAGTAGGATCTGTGTCCTGTGGTCCCTAAAAGAAGATCAGCTTCTTAGGATCTGTAGATCCTCTGGATCTTGATTGGTATCTTCTTCCTCTGCCATCAAAGTACACAATGTAATCTGTTGTTATCAGTACACAATCTTCTCTCTGTCAGTTATTTGTTCCCCACTTCTTCCTTCCTTTCCCCCTAATCCCATTTAAGGACTCATGTTATCACTGTACTATGAGGACAATCTCCTTGTCTCAGAACCTTTGATCTTAGGACATCTGCAAAGTCTCTCCTGCCATGTTAGGAAACATTTATGGAAGCTGGAGATCAGAACATGAGTGTCTTGATGAGTGGAGAGGAAATTTTAATCTACCATGCATACCAGAGCTTCAAGGACACTTTAGAGTGACATCTGGGAGCAGCCTCTATTTTTCAACTACATGGAAAGAAAACATTCATTTAGACCAGTGGTTCTCAACCTTCCTAATGGTGTGACCCCTTAACCTTCCTAATGTTTCCTAATGATCCCTGAATACAGTTCCTCATGTTGTGGTGACCCTGGAACATAAATTTATTTCATAATTTTGCTACTGTTATGAATTGTAATGCAAATATGTGATATGCCGGATGTCTGATATATGACTCTGTGAACCACAGAGTTGCTTGAACCGCGCCCATGCTTGACCCTACTAAAGGGGTCACAATGCACAGATGAAGAACTGCAGATTTAGATTTCATTATACAGTAGATTTCATCAGACATCTTCAAGGTTTATAACAATGTTACTTATTTCATATTGTGTCTTCTTGGCCCATTCATGCTGAGGGATGCACATAAAGAGTAAAGTGATTGCTCTTAGAATAGCATTAGCATTAGCAATAGCATCCCACATGGTTACTCTTCATGAAAGAAGCAAGTTAACGCTGCTTATTTAACAAAACACTTAATACTTTGAGTTTTATTAACTCTGGTTCTCATGTCATATAGAGGGGCTCTAGACTTAACCATTCAGCACACCCAACATCTATTTTATTTTGAATTACATTTCCTTTCCCTTCATTATATTTTCCTTGTAACTGTTGTTTAAATATAACACACACACACACACACACACACACACACACATGCACACACGTCCTTATGGGAAACTATGTAACATTTTGCTGACTGGATTACCCACTTAGCATTGTGTCTTCAAGTCTATTCATACTGTGCCTGGATAGCAAGATCTCCTTTTTATGGTGGAATAATGTTCCATTATGTGTATAAACATCATTGTTTCTTTGTCCATTCATCTATTCTGACAGGCATTCTGTTGCTTCCATATCTTAAATGATGTGACCATTGTTGATATGGTGATAGTTTTGAAAATATGTTCATAGCAGCTGAGGTCTTTCACATCATTTGGATATTCACCCAGAAAAAATAATTGCTGAATGTTCTAGTTTTAGTCATTTTAGAAAGTTCCTTTCTTTTTCCTTATAGAATATGGCTATAGTCCATATTCTAGCAACAGTGTATGTATGTATGTATGTATGTATGTATGTATGTATTTTCTTTTTCAAAATAGTCCTTGTGTTGGAGGTAAGATTGTTTGTCACAACTTTGATTCATGCTTCTCTGGTGTTGGGAACTTTTCCATCGATGATTTATGCCTTTGGAGAACTGTTGGCTCACACTCTTTGTTTTTATTTTAAAGTTGTGTTAACTCTCTTTCTATTAACTTGTAAGGTCCTAAATTCTGCCTCTTAACTTTTTCTCAGATAGGCACTCTCCCTTGGGCAGCTTTCTGGTCAGTAGAAACTCACATTTCAGTTATTATCCTGTTTATTATTTCTGTTTTGTTCTCTCAGCTTTGAGTCATTACCAAGTTTAATATCTAGTAGCTTTTCTTTAGATATTTTCTTTGAATCTTCAGGTATAAATATAAGAAGAAGACATAGGATAACCTGTAAAAAGGATTTGTGAACTTTGCATGAGAATTACAACACAGTATGGAATGAAATGTTGATAGCCATGTTTTTTGAGACCCATTCTCAACTTTGGATTGGGAATTCTTTTGACACTTGGAGAAGGAAGACAGTATTCACATTCTGCTGATGCTGCTTCCACATAAAACCTGATTTTCAAGACAGTGAGTTCTCTTTAGCTCTCTTTACAACTGATTCAACTGAACAATTAAGAGAAAGAACATTCCTTTTTGTACTATGCACAGATCATGTTGTGCTTCAGCCTTCAAACTCTAGGAGCTTTGCTTTGTTTCCCAGATGTAACCTGGGGATTTTGTAAGACTCTTTAGTGTTTGATATACTTGAAATAATGTTCTCATTTTCCATTGGTTAATATTTTATCTGCCTTGATTCTTTACTTTTGAGCTGCTGACATAATTATCAACGAAGAACTGGAAGCAAAATGAGGGATGGATTGCTTTTCTAAAAGAAAACAATTCATCTTTTGTATCACAAAATAATGTGAACATACTGTGGTCTTTTCTTAAATTTAGGGTAAAATGAAAATATATTTTACATTTTAGTAATATTAAAATCAGATCATATTTTTTAAAACATGACTGGGAAATGCAACAAAGGTCTCATTTTAGACTGAGTTGAACAGACAAGCTTTATTGAGTTGAGCCTGCCTAGTAGGGTAGCGAAGGATAGTAGCAGTGGGGAAGGGAAGAGAGTGAGGCAGAGACAAGAGAGAACCAATCACTAGGCATGGTGATCATTCTAGTAAATGTACAAAGAAGCTCCTAACCCTCCCCAGGATGCTTCACTTCATACTGGGACTAGTGAAGGTGTGTGTGTGTGTGTGTGTGTGTGTGTGTATGATGGGTATTCTTGATTGTCAACTTGAATACATCTGGAATTAACTAATATCCAAACAACTGAGTATACCTGTGAGGAAATTTTCTTAATTAAATTAACAGAAGTGGGAACACACCCCCTAAGTTAGGATCCTTAGTGTTAGGCAGATCCACTTTAAATCTAAGCTGTATCTTCTGGGTGGCAGCTTATATAGAAGACATAGAAGAAGGAAGCTTGTACCCTTTGCCTGATTATCATCCCTAATGCAGAAAAGTCATTAGGATTCTTCCAAATGCTGAAGACCAATGGAGACATCCAGCCTCATAGACTGGACAACTACCGGATTCTTGGACCTTCCATTAGTAGACAGCATTTGTTGGAGTAGAGGGACCATAACATGTATAGATACATATATATATGTAGTCATTGTTAACTTCTATAATAATATATATATATGCAAATATATGCATATATATTCACGTCATCAGTTCTATTCTTCTAGAAAACCCCAACTAATACAGAGAGTAAATGATATTCACCACATTTTTTTTGGCCAAATTTTCCTCACTAACTGGTGCATTGGACTTATTTCATAGTTCTTAGCTGTGTTTATTCATTTCTCAAGCCTTTCAACTGACAAGGGAGGTCTCAGAGCTAGGAACAAAAGCTGTGGTTGGCCTGAGTCAAGATTCTACAGAATCTAGATGCAATGCAAATTATATGGGTAAAGAGTTAAGTGCTGTTTCAGAGATTTGAAAGTGGAGTCTGGGAGTGAAGTGGGGCTTTCTGTACTAGGCTCCAGAACATTCAGTTCAAGTATTTGCCAAGGTACCTTTTTCTGGGACAGGCTGGTCCCTACTTCTGTGTCAGGAAGGAAGAAAACAGCCAGCAGATAAGGGTGTAAAAAGCAATGTGTTCTGAAGATCAGCTAGGAGCAAATGATTTCAAATAGTGGTTGCTATGTTTATTTCATGATATAAAAATCCAAATATGAGAAAGTGAAGCCAGAAACTGAGCCATGGGAAGCTCAACCATAGGAAGCTCATTTGGGGACTCCAATCTCAACTTCCATAGCTGGTTTCTGCTCTACAACTGCTTGGTCTGACTTAGTGATATCATCTATCTGCTACTATTTGATCTCTTACTTAGAAGCTTTACTCAAGAGGCTTTCTGGCCCACACTTTAAACTACCAGGAGCTCCTGTTGGCTACCACAATCATCAAGACTTCCCTAGTCCATTTCTACTGGGTATTTACAAGCCTCTAATTTGATGATGCTATCTTTTGTTTGCTCTCAATTATACACGAGTACTAAAATTTCTGTTGGATGTTATGAGTGTTCCACTTGATCATGCTGTCTATTTATCTGCTGCATTTCTCTATCTGCTACGTCATCTTTGTTCTATACGCTTCCTTGCTTTGTACTTAAGAGACTCACATATTCAAAAATAAAAACAAGGCTGTTGGAGATTATTATATGAACCATACTAAACAAGAAAATTGGTGCCCTTTCAGGTGTGTGTGTGTGTGTGTGTGTGTGTGTGAGAGAGAGAGAGAGAGAGAGAGAGAGAGAGAGAGAGAGAGAGAGAGGCAAGCATTTGTACAGCAGCACTTAACAGGACTTAATATGGACTTCATGATTGGTATCTAATTGTAAAATCAAACCAGTATCTGTTATCCTGGTAATGTATTAAATGTAGCACACAAAACATATCTACTTAAATGGATATTAGGCAATATGTAGGAGACACAGGACTTGTCAAAAGGTGTTCATTAATCTTCTTTCTAATATTTTATGGTACAGAGAGAATTAATATTTATTATGAGCTACTCAGAAGTTCTAGTACTCATATCTTTTCTTTTAGCAGTTTAGCAGCAAACTATCTTGACATCTCCAAAAAGACTTGAAGAAAAAGTAGTTGAAAATTTGTTTAATGGAAGGGATGATAGGATTTAATCTCAGTAGTTGAACATCAACCAACCTATGGCTGTATTTTTGTGTTTTGTTTTTTATTTTAGTTTACTTTTTAATGAGATATTTTCTTTATTTACATTTCAAATGTTATCCCCTTTCCTGGTCCCCCCCAGGACACCCCATCCCACCCCCCACCCCCACTTCTATGAGGGTGTTCCCCCACTCACCCCCCCACTCTTGCCTCCCCACCCTCAAATTACCCTACACTGGGGCATGGAGCCTTCACAGAACCAAGGGTCTCTCCTCCCATTGATGCCCCCGAAAAGGCCATCCTCTGCTACATATGCAGCTAGAGCCATGGGTCCCTCCATGTGTACTCCTTGGTTGGTGGTTTAGTCCCTGGGAGTTCTGGAGGGTCTGTTTGGTTGATATTATTGTTCTTCCTATGGGGATGCAAACCCCTTCATCTCCTTCAGTCTTTTCTCAACTCCTCCATTGTGGACCCCATTGGGGACACTGTGCTCAGTCCAATGGTTGGCTGTGAGCATCTCCCTCTGTATTTGTCAGGCTCTGGCAGAGCCTCTCAGGAGACAGCTATATGAGGCCCCTGTCAGCATACACTTCTTGGCGTCCACAATAATGTCTGTGTTTGTTGACTGTATATAGGATGGATCCGGAGGTGGGGCACTCTTTGGATGACCTTTCTTTAAGTCTGCTCTACACTTTGTCTCTGTATTTGCTCCCTTGAGTATTTTGTTCCACTTTCTAAGAAGGACCAAAGCATCCATACTTTGTTGTTTTTTTTTTTTTTTCTTGAGCTTCATGTGGTCTGAGAGTTGTATCTTGGGCATACTGAGCATTTGGGCTAATATCCACCTATCAGTGAGTGCATACTATGTGTGTTCTTTTGTGAGTGGGTTACCTCACTCAGGATATTTTCTAGTTCCATCGATTTGCCTAAGAATGTCATGATTTCATTGTTTTTAATAGCTAAGTAAATTTATCACATTTTCTGTATCCATTCCTCTGTTGAAGGACATCTGGGTTCTTTCCACCTTCTGGCTATTATATGTAAGGCTGCTATGAACATAGCGGAGCATGTGTCCTTGCTATATGTTGGAGAATCTTTTGGGTATATGCCCAGGAGTGTAGCTGGGTCCTAAGGTAGTACTATGCCCAGTTTTCTGAGGAACCACCAGACTCATTTCTAGAGTAATTGTACCAGCTTGCAAGCCCACCAACAATGGAGGAGTGTTCCTCTTTCTCCACATTCTTGCCAGCACCTGCTGTCACCTGAGTTTTTGATCCTAGCCATTCTTACTGGTGTAAGGTGGAATCTTAGGGTTCATCTGATTTGCATTTCCCTAATGATTAAGGATTTTGAACATTTCTTTTATTTATTTAAACCTCCAGATTTTACTCCCCTCCTGGTCTACCCTCTGACTGTCCTACATTCCATACCTTCTCTCCCCCCATCTCCACGAGAATATCCCCACTCCCCACCCCCAGCCCAGCATACCTCTAAACTGCAGGGACCTCCAGACTCTTGAGGTGCATCTTCTCTGACTAAACCCAGACTAAGCAACATACACCAGCTGATATGAGGCCCCCAGCACATATACAGCAGAGGATTGCTGGGTCTGAGTTTAGTCAGAGAAGATGCACCTAACCCTCAAGAGATTGTTTTCAATGTTTTTAAACCTTTGATATAACATCAGTCACCTCTGTCCCCCAAAAGTTGGTGTTACAGTGTCTGAGAGATCTCGGGGATGCAGGTTAGTTGAGACTGCTGGTAGTCCTACAGTGTTGTGCTCCTCCTCAGCTTCTTCCAGGTTTTCCCTAATTCAACCACAGGGGTCAGCAGCTTCTGTCCATTGTTTGGGTGCAAATATCTGCATCTGACGCTTTTAGCTGCTTGTTGGGTCTTTCGGAGGGCAGTCATGGTAGGTCCCATATTGTGAGCATTCCATGGCTTCAGTAATATTGTTGATCCAAAAAGACATGCATGGTATGTACTCACTAATAAGTAGATATTAGCCAAAGCAAAAATGTGCTGAATACCCATGATACAGCCCACAGAACTCAAAAAGGTCAACAAGCTGAAGGGCCCAAGTGAAGATGCCTCAGTCCCACTTAGGAGGAAGAGAAAAGCAACCACAAGTAGGGGAGGGAGGGACCTAGAAGGTCCGGTGACAGGCCCAAATTGGGATCCAGCTCAAGCAGAGGCCCCAAGAGCTGTTGAACATTTCTTTAGGTGCTTCTCAGCCATTCGGTATTCTTCAGTTGAGAATTTTTTGTTTAGCTCTATACTCCATTTTTTCATAGAGTTATTTGATTCTCTGGAGTCTAACTTCTTGAGTTCTTTGTATGTATTGGATAATATCCCTCTATCAGATGTAGGATTGGTAAAAAAACAAATTTCCCAATCTATTGGTTGCCATTTCATCCTATTCAAAGTGTCTTTTGCCTTACAGAAGCGTTGCAATTTTATGAGGTTCCATTTGTCCATTCTTGATCTCAGAGCATAAGTCACTGGTGTTCTGTTGAGGAAAATTTCCCCTGTGCCAATGTGTTCATAGTTTTCATGTAGCAAAAACTATTCACACACACACACACACACACACACACACACAGAGAGAGAGAGAGAGAGAGAGAGAGAGAGAGAGAGAGAGAGAGCGAGCTGTTAAATCTGTTTCTATTTTAACTAGTGTCCATATTCTCCTTTATTCAATTTTCCCCCTGAGAGCCATCACACATTTCTGCCAATTATTCTATACTGCAAACACTTATAACTAAGATTTTTACATAAACCTTTTCTTCATTTGTTTTTACTTTTATTTTTTTAATTTTTATCTTTATTTTAAAATGTTAATACAATCATAAGTGTAACCCAATACCCAGCCTAGCTATACAAACTATCTTTGACTGGCATAGACACGCAAACATCCACTTCGTGTTCTCATCTCCCCTCCTCCCTCTCTCTCTCTCTCTCTCTCTCTCTCTCATCTCCTAGCTCCTCCTCCTCTCCTTACTTCTCCTCTTCTCCTTACTGCTCCCACCATAGCTCCTCCTACATATCACCCTTCCTCTTAAGATAAAACTTTTCTCTTAAAATACAATTAGAGCATAATTATACCAATTTGTATCAGTAAGGTACAAGATAGACCTAATACCCAGTCCATCATTTTGTTGGCTAACCAGAACCTCTGTCATCTCTTCTAACTAAAAGAGTTAGTTCTGAACCTGGTTTTACTCTTGGCTTTACAATGAATGTCAGCTGAAAACCACCCTCTCAAGTCTTTTCTCTCAAAGTAAATAGCCGGGAATGGCTATGAGACTATAAGTCTTCAACCCCATCAGAAATCCAGAATGACTGAATTAACTGGAATTATGGGAAGCACAAAGCATAGCTTCTAAAACTTAGCCAATTTATAGAGACTGCTGAACACCTGGACAGTCCTTATACTATAAAACGTTGGAAAATCTGATCTTCAGCCTTTTGGCCCAGGATCATCTGACAGACCTAGTGATGCAGAATTCTTAAGGACTGATTACTCTGTCTTGGCAGATATAATCTGTCGACTATTCCGCAAGTGTGTCCTTTTCAGGACAGTAATTTGTCTGCAGAGGAAAAGAGGTAATTCTTGCCTAGTGGCTGTCTCACAACTGTAGTAACTCCAAAGACACTCAATTACTTCTTAGAATCCAAGACAGGAAGCTATCAGGAGCAGATAGGTCTCTAATCAAAATGAATCTCAATGCAGAAATGTTTGTAACGTCAATTCTGTGGATTTCCGACTTTTTAAAAGCCAACTACCCATGTAAGGCAATCTAGACTGTTGTCTGTTAACTCCTCTCAGCTATTTCTAAATAAAATATAGAAAATACCCTAACAATAAACTCAAAACCATGAATTTTCTATAGGCCCTTAATTCACAGGCTAACCATCTCAAATCAGTTTTAAAAAGTTAAAGAAGGACTGGGCCTAAGCATGTATTCCTAAATGTGTTATGTAGGCACAATGCCTATGAGAGTAACAATATTAATCTCACTTCTAAACAATAAGAAACTCGTACCAATGAAAACCTTAAATTTGAAATCAAAGTAAATTTTGTACCATTTAAGAAATTATAACTTCTGCTTAATAACAATTATACAGATTTCTAGTAATACGTTATGGCTATGCAATAAATCTTAGCTATTCCTCCCTGTTCCAACAAAACCACTACTTTTCCCTAGAAAGACAGCCCAATATTAACCACCTCAGTCCCCAAGCCCAGGGAAAAGTGGTGCCGACTCTTCATTAACTTCTTCAGGCTGGTTGTGGGCGTTGAGATATTAAAAGAGGGGCAGAGGGAAGAGTAAATTGATAAGCCTCTGATGTCTGTGTCTTCACTGAATTCAGCTGAGATTCAAGGACATAAGAGGTTCAAGCAGGTCTGCTCAGCTTGCTTGATGAGTAGATACACCAAGGCTGTGTATTCTGCAATATACAATTCTCAAAACAAATTTTAGTATCAAGATATCTTTTGTTTGAGTTCTGGAATCTAGTCTTCTGGTGGCCTGTCTCTATCATATTTAATTCATATAATTCTGGGAGTTTCTATGAGAATATGTTCCCACCATCCTCTCATACTCTCCTCCCTGCTCTCCAATTTCCAAACACTAGGGAATCCAAACTATTGGGTACCAAAGCCCTCCACTTCCACCTCAACTTGCCACCCTCAACTACTTATACAGGTGGAGCCATGAGTCCCTCCCTTTGTGTTATCAGGCTGGAGGTTTTAAAATGGCTACTCCAGCTTGTTTCTTAGGACCATTTGCTTGAAAAACTGTTTTCCAGCCTTTTACTCTAAAGTAGTATCTGTCTTTGTCACTGAGATGGGTTTCCTGTATACAGCAAAATGCTGGGTCCTGTTTATGTATCCAGTCAATTAGCCTATGTCTTTTTATTGAGGAATTGAGTCCATTGGTGTTAAGAGATATTAAGGAACAGTGATTGTTGCTTCCTGTTATTTTTGTTATTAAAGGTGGAATTATCTTTGTGTGGCTATCTTCTTTTGTATTTGTTGGAAGAGGATTACTTTCTTGCTCTAGGGTATATTTCCCTCCTTGTATTGGAGCTTTCCCACTAATATCCTTTGGAATGCCAGGTTTGTGGAAAGATATTGTATAAATTTGGTTTTGTCATGGAATATCTTGGTTTCTCCATTTTTGGTAATTGAGAGTTTTTCTGGGTATAGTAGCCTGCGCTGGCATTTGTGTTCTCTTAGGGTCTGTATGATGTCAGTCCAGGATCTTCTGGCTTTTATAGTCTCTGGTGAGAAGTCTGGTGTAATTCTTATAGGTCTTCCTTTATTTGTTACTTGGCCTTTTTCCCTTACTGCTTTTAATACTCTTTCTTTGTTTTGTGCATTTGGTGTTTTGATTATTATGTGACAGAAGGTATTTCTTTTCTGGTCTACTCTATTTGGTGTACTGTAGGCTTTTTGTATGTTTATGGACTTTTTGTTCTTTAGGTTAGGGAAGTTTTCTTCTATAATTTTCTTGAGGATATTTATTGGCCCTTTAATTTGGGAATCTTCACTCTCATCTATACCTATTATCCTTAGGTTTGGTCTTCTCATTGTGTCCTGGATTTCCTGGATGTTTTGTGTTAAGAACTTTTTGCATTTCACATTTTCTTTGACAGCTGTGACAGTATTTTCTATGGTATCTTCTGCACCTGAGATTTTCTCTTTTATCTCTTGTATTCTGTTGGTGATGCTTGCATCTATGACTTTGGATTTTTTTCCTAGGTTTTCTATCTCCAGGGTAGTCTCCCTTTGTGATTTCTTTATTGTTTCTACTTCCATTTTTATATCCTGGATGGATTTGTTCAATTCCTTCACCTATTTGGTTGTGTTCTCTTGTAGTTCTTTAAGGGATTTTTGTGTTTCCTCTTTAAGGACTTCTATCTGTTTACCTGTGTTCTCCTCAAATTCTTTGAGAGTGTTATTTATGTCCTTCTTAAAGTCCACTATCATCATCATTAGAAGTGGTTTTAGATCTTGCTCTTGCTTTCCTGGTGATATGGGGAGTTCAGGACTCTCTAGTGTGGGAGAACTAGGTTCTAATGATGCCAAGTACCCTGGGTTGCTGATGCTTATGTTCTTCCACTTGCCTTTCACCATCTGGATCAACCTTAGAGCTACATGCGCTGCCTCTTACTGGAGCCTGTTTTTCCTGTTATCTTGGATGTTTCAGAACTTTGTAGGGTGGGTGTTACTACTAGGGTTAGAGCTGAGGCCCAAGACCTGTTCAGTGCTCGGGCCCAGACCAGAAGGAACCAGTGCTCCCGGCCAGTAGTGAATTCCTGGGTCCTAGTGGGTCCCAGTTACTCCCTGTTGGGGTGGGAGTGCTGCTGTCTCCTTACCTTAGATGCTGCCTGGTTTAGAGCTCCTCGGAAGCCCACTTCCTTTGGGTTTTGTGAGATTGGGTGCAGAGCAGCCACCTGGGATCTGCTCAGTGCTCGGACCCAGACAGGAAGGCTGTTTTGAAAAGCAGCTTCTTTTCAAATATACATATACAGACCTTTAGATGGTAGAGATGGAAGTTTCAATGAGAGAATTATGCAATGATATAATTCATTCTTCATAGAATATGTGTTAATTTACTCTGTACAATTGAGGTGTAAGAAGCACTATGTCATTTTCCTTTCTAGCTATATATTATACAAGGGTATAAGATTTTATTACCCCAAATAGCAGAGTATCAATAAAGGCTCATTATGCCCTGTTCCAGCTCCTCAGGTGTAAAGTAGAGTAGTACAGAAACATGTGGTCTTCTTGCTGTCATAATATCATAGTTATCTTTGTTCCATCTGTAAGATGCCACTGTTGAGTGCTAATCTTTCGCTTCTTAGTGCTTCAAGGCCAGACGTCCAGTTAGCATCTTTGGGTTTTGCAAAGTATTAGAGGCAGCCTTCATAGGCTTGAGCGTCTCTCTCCAGGTTCCTAGTCAGTTTTCTGTTGGAAACTGTGTTCAAGTTCCTCTTATTGTAATACCTCTGACATTTGAAAGGATCAGAAGCGAGCACAGTGCTTTACTTGTGACCGTGTCTTTCTTGGTAATTCTTCCTTACATGTTTAGCAATATTCCTTAATTTCTTCCTCCAAACACTAGATAGGATTCTGCTTCATGTAGACCCTAAAACAAGTTGTTAATTTCCTCCAAATAGTAGTAAAAATCATACATCATAAATTAATGGGTCCTGGTACAGAAGCAATTCTTTATTTTGTCCCCCAAAATTGTTCAAGATGCATGCAATTCTCAGCATTAGTTACTACCACTGATTGGGATTCATCAGGGTTTTTTCCTTTACCCAGCCCCAGTCTCTTCCCTCAGTCACTTTTTGTTGTTTTACTGGACAATATGTCTTTCATTAAAAGGTTCTGAATTTTCTTTTACAGTATGAGGTTTAACAAAAAAAAAAGGAATACTTGATAAATAACTATATGACTTATATACTCTGAGACATTTCTTCAAAAGGAACTGATGAATTTGCTTAAAACACAAATGACCATTTCTTCTACTTTCCACTTGTTAAACTCTCAGTTCGTTTATTCAGTGTACATTCTTGAATTATCTCTTAACATGTGCATGCATATGTATGTATATGTGCCCATGGGTATAGACATTTATATCGATCTATTTTTTATTGACAGATCAGCACAAATGCAAATATATAGTCAAAATTTATCTAGGTGGTGTATTTGTTGCTCATAATACAATTCAAAAATATAAAATAAGACATTCTGAAATCAAAGCAAAATAAGTAAGCAATTACCAGTGAGAACGTCTACTAAAGACCTGGACCAAATCATCCATGGTAGTAAAGCAAAGACTCAGTAGTCCTACAGACAGCCAATGATGGAGGAAAACCAAAGCTTCCCATTGAAATTCTATTTTACAGAATAAAATCTGAGATATTGGTTTACTAAGTTACATCCACTTCACACTTCCTTTTTTTTTCTAGTATTTTTATTAATCATTCCATTTATTTACATCTTAAATGATATCCTCCTTCCCAGTTACCCCTCTACAAACGTTTTATCCCACATATGCCCTTCCTCCTCCCCTTTGCCTCTATGATTGTGCTCCCCCACCCATCCACCCACTGCTCCAGCGTCCCCCTACTCTGGGGCATCAAGCCTCCACAGGACCAAAGGCCTTCCCTCTCATTGGTGTCAGATAAGGCCATCCTCTGCTACATATGTATCTGGAACCATGGTTCCCTCCCTGTACACTCCTTGGTTGGTGGTCTAGTCCCTGGAAGCACTGGGTGGTTCAACCAGCCACCATTGTTCTTCCTATGGGATTGCAATCCCCCTCCACTCCTCTAGTCCTTCTGTCAGCTCCCCCACCAGGGTCCCCAAGCTTAGACTGATAGCTAGCTCCAAGCATTCACATCTTCATTGGTCAGTTGCTGGCAGAACCTCCCAAGGAACAGCCACACCAGGTTCCTGTCAGCAAAAGCCTCTTAGCAATATCAACAGTGTCAGGATTCGGTGTCTGCAGACAGGATGGATCCCCAGGTGAGGCAGTTCCTTTCCTTTCAATATTCACTGATACTGAAAGAGAGACTGTATCAGTGGCCAGTGCTTATATTGGGTAATGATGGTGACTAATGAAAGAAGGATTTATCTTAGGATAGATTTACAGGAAGCAGAATACTTGTGTTTGGGGAGATATAAAGGAAGAGTGTTTATTTTTGTACCCACTGAAGTGCTGGGTTCCTGGAAGATTGTGTTATTGATTAAGGGTAAGAAGGGAACCTAACCTTTACAGATAAGGTTCAACTACAAACAGCTGAGCTTATTTCTATTGACACCTGGAGTTGTTCCATCATCATGGAAGAAGAGACCTATTTTGCTTTTTTAACAGATGATGGTGTCTGTGCTATCAAATATGGATTAGGTAAAACCCAGTTAAAGCTCATAAGAAGAAAATCAAACACCTAAAGCTATTACCATAAAAACAGCTTAAGAAGGAGTTTGGACAGAGCTACTATTTTTTGAGTTAATCATTAGAATTTAGAGGCATATACTTTATAATTCCAAGCGAACACACAAAAAAATTTCAAATAAAAAATGATACATTCTTGTTACTTGGCATTTTAACTTAGAAATGTTTTAACTGAAGATAACAGAATTTGAATTTCGCCAAGTTTAAGCTGCTCGGCTTGATTTTGTTCACTTGCAGTTTCCATCTGGGAATATGAGCTGCCAGAGAAGGCCTATGAAGGCAGTCTGTATCGGTTTCCCATCTGGACCTCTGATAGGAGGCCAGCAGTCTCCTGGGAGACATTGTGATGGGACACAGCTAGATTTAGAGTTGGTTTGAATATTTAATGTTAGCAAGAAAACAACGTGAAGTTAAGTGAGATGGAGACTATTTAACAAATGAATGGTGGCTACAAAGATCATGACCTTTGGAAACAGGTATGTGTTCGGTAACTTTAGTCATCCTTTATGTACACTGCATTTGGCAAGTTTTAATTCTCTGAAATTTAAGGTCAGTATATGGAAATATTATAGGTATAACAAGGGTAAGTATAAAAGTATTGATAACAATAATTAATAAGGGCTCAATAAATAATAACCTTACAAACATATCTAATCTTTAATGTCAATGAGCTCAGGGTAACACAGAAAGATGAAGAAACTTTGGGTCTATTAAAGAGAGAAAGAAACTCTTACCCTGAAATCTGGTTGTGGTATCCTCCCAGTAGAGAAATAATAAATCCAGCCCAGTTAGAAACTGTTTAAAGCCTTTCTTCCTCCCCAGCCAAGAGCCTGGAACTTTCTAGAAACCCTATTTACAGGAAAAGTCATGTACTAAACCTGCAGTTCAAGCCTGGTAGATTCCAGTTTACCTGCCAGATTATAACTCCATTCAAGGCATCGACAGAGCCACCCCCACCTGGTATCATTGATCCGAAGATAGGAAAGGTCGTGTGTGTGTGTGTGTGTGTGTGTGTGTGTGTGTGTGTGTGTGTGTGAAAAAGAGAGAGAGAGAGAGAGAGAGAGAGAGAGAGAGAGAGAGAGAGAGGGAGGGGGAGGGAGGGAGGGAGGGTGGACAGAGGAGAGGAGAAGAGGAAGGAAAAGGGAGGGAGAGGGAAAGGGAGAGGGAGATGGAGAGGGAGATAGGGGGAGAGAAGGAGAGGGGGGGGGATTTGAGATCTAATTCTTCTGACCACCTACCTTCTCCTAATCCAAATGTCTGAGTTTATATTAAGATATCTTGTATAAAAATCTCCAACAAAACGTCATCATTATCTTAACAAGTCTTGAAATTCTTTTCAGAATGGAGGTCAAGGGTTCTGATTTGGCCTGAGCCCAGGTCACTAAGACATTGAGGCTGCTGAGGGTGGCATTATACAACTGTGTCTCTTTTTGTCACCACAGACAGACTGAGTAATCATTGTTTATACATTTAAGTTAAATGAATCATTAAAATAATTTTATATATTTATCATATAATTGTTTAATATATTATACAATATGTATTTTACACAAAGTATAATTATGTAATTTATATAATTAATTATATAATTATCAAAATATATTTATTTGCGTAATTATTTAATTGATAAAAAACTTGGCTCATTTAAGGACAGGGAAAGTTTTCCACACAAAAAACACAGTTTTTACCTCAATGGGAATAGGAGATAGTTTACTCTAGGACAATATTTGAGTGATCATTGCCCAGGAACATTGGCTTAGGTTGCCCCAAGCTCCACTGTTCCCAAACGACTGTTGTTTATGTAACGTTTATGAGGAACATTTAAAAATGCATGTGTCGCCGGGAGTCTTTAACTTTGTCTATTTCTATTATTCTTAGGTTAGGTCTTTTCATAGTATTCCAGATGTTTTGTACCAGGAATTTTTAGATTTTAAATTTTCATTGACTGATGTATCCATTACTTCTATAGTATCTTCTAATACTGAGATTCTCTCTTCCATCTCTTGTGTTCTGTTGATGATGCTTGAGTCTATTGCTTCCATTCTTTTTCCTAGGCTTTCCATCTCCTGTATTCCCTCAGATTGTTTTTTTATTATTATTACTTCTATTTCTATTCTCAGGTCTCGAACAGTTTTATTCATTTCCTTCACCTGTTTAATTGTATTTTCCTGTATTTTTGAGGGATTTACTCATTACCATTTTAAAGGCATCTATAATCTTTATAAGGTTGGATTTAAAGTCATTTTCTTGTTCTTCATCTGTGTTAGGATATAGCTTTGCACTGAAGGTGCCACATTGCCATGCTTCTTGTTGTTTGTGCTCTTATACAGGCATCCAAGACATCTCCAGAACCATCTGTTTGTCCCGAGATCTTTTTGAATTAGCAAGTATAGGGAAGGCAGGCCTAATCTGGATGTTCCGTGGGCAGCAGGCTTCCTGCAGGTAGCCTTCTGTCTGGTTGTTTTTGGTGTAGCAGGCCTGGATATTCCTTGTTTAGCAGGCCTGATGGGAGGCCCACAGAGCAGTGGTCAGACAATGGAGCTCTGCAGAGAGGCTCGAATTGGCTCAGAGCAGCTTAGTGTGCCCTGGGGGACCTGCAGGGGACTGAGGAGTAAAGGATCTGATCTGGTTGTTCTTTTTTTAACTGGCCAAGATATCTTTTGTTTGGATGGCTGGTCTGGATGTCCCTTGTTCAGCAGGCTGGAAGAGCAGTATCAAAATATTCTCTTGTTAAAAGATTTATTTATTTATTTTATGTATATGAGTGCTATATTTGCATGTATACCTGCATCCCAGAGTAGGGCATCAGATCTTTTTTTTTAATTTTTTTATTGGATGTTTTATTTACATTTCATATGTTGTCCCCTTACCCCATCCCCCACCCACTCAGGAACCCCCTATCCCCTCACCCCTCTTCCTTCTTCTCTGTGGATGTAACCCCTACCTACTCCCCCACTCCCACCTCCCCACCCTCAAAATTCCCACCCCCTAGGGCGTCCAGCCTTCATGAGGTCAAGGATCTCTTCTTCCACCTATGCCCAGCAGGGCCCTCCACTCTTACATATTCATCTGAAGCCCTGGATCCCTCCCTAAGTGCTCCCAGGCTGGTGGTTTAGACCCTGGGAGCTGTGGTTGGTTGGTATTGTTGCTCTCCTCATGGTGCCACAAATCCTTTCAGCTCCTTCAGTCTTCACTCTAACTCCTCTATTGAGAACCCCATGATCAGTTCAATGGCTAGTTGTGAGCATCTGCCTCTGAATATGTCTGACTCTTGAAGGCCTCTGAGGAGATATCCATATCAGGCTCTTATCAGCATGCACTTCCTGTCTTCCACATCAGCATCTACCTTTGGTGATTGCACATGGGATAGATACTCAGGTGGAGTGGTCTTGAGACGGCCCCTCCTTCAGTTTCTGTCCCTCACTTTGTCTCCATATTTGCTCCCTTGAGTATTTTGTTGCTCCTTCTAAGAAGGACCGAATCACCCTCACTTGGTCTTCCTTCTTTATGGGCTTCATGTGGCCTGTGAGTTGCATCTTGGGCATTTCAAGGTTCTAGGCTAATATCCAATAATCAGTGAGTGAATACCATGTGTGTTCTTTTGTGATTGGCTTACCTCACTCAGGAAGATAATTTCTAGTTCCATCCATTTACTTAGGAACCTCTCGAATTCATTGTTTTTAATAGCTGAGTAATACTCCATTGTGTAAATATACCACATTTTTTGAATCCATTCCTCAGTTGAAGGACATCTGGGTTCTTTCCAGCTCCTGGCTATTATAAATAAGGCTGCTATGAACATAGTTGAGCATATGTCCTTGTTATATGTTCGAGCATCTTATGGGTATATGCCTAGGAGTGGTATAGCTGGATCCTCGGGTAATGCTATGTCCAATTTTCTGAGGAACCGCCAGACTGATTTCCAAAGTGGTTGCACCATCTTGCAGTCCCACCAACAATGGAGGAGTGTTCCTCTTTCTCCACACCCTCGCCAGCATCTACTATCACCTGAGTTTTTAATCTTAGCCATTCTGACTGGTGTGAGATGGAATCTCAGGGTTGTTTTGATTTGCATTTCCCTGACGACTAAGGATGCTGAACATTTCTTTAGATGCTTCTCGGCCATTCGAGTTTCTTCCGTTGAAAATTCTTTGTTAAGCTCTATACCCCATTTTTTAATAGGGTAATTTGGTTGTCTGGAGTCTAATTTCTTGAGTTCTTTGTATATATTGGATATTAGCCCTCTATCAGATGAAGGATTGGTAAAGATCTTTTCCCAATTTGTTGGTTGTCGTTTTGTCCTATTGACAGTGTCCTTTGCCTTACAGAAACTTTGCAATTTTATGAAGTCCCATTTGTCAATTCTCGATCTTAGAGCATATGCCATTGGAGTTCTGTTCAGGAACTTTTCCCCTGTGCCCAAGTATTCGAGGCTTTTCCCCACCTTCTCTTCTATTAGTTTCAGTGTATCTGGTTTTATGTGGAGGTCCTTTATCCACATAGACTTGAGCTTTGTACAAGGGGATAAGAATGGATCAATTTTCATTCTTCTACATGTTGTCTTCCAGTTGAACCAGCACCATTTGTTGAAAATGCTGTCCTTTTTCCACTGGACAGTTTTAGCTCCTTTGTCAAAGATCAAGTGACCATAGGAGTGTGGGTTCATTTCTGGGTCTTCAATTCTATTCCATTGATCTTCCTGCCTGTCTCTGTACCAATACCAGGTAGTTTTTATCACTATTGCTCTGTAGTACAGCTTGAGGTCAGGGATGGTAATTCCTCCAGAAGTTCTTTTATTGTTGAGAATAGTTTTCGCTATCCTGGGTTTTTTGTTATTCCATATGAATTTGAGAATTTCCTTTTCTAACTCTGTGAAGAATTGAGTTGGGATTTTAATGGGGATTGCATTGAATCTGTAGATTGCTTTTGGCAAGATGGCCATTTTTATTATATTAATCCTGCCAATCCATGAGCATGGGAGATCTTTCCATCTTCTGAGATCTTCTTCAATTTCTTTCTTCAGAGACATGAAGTTCTTGTCATACAGGTCTTTCACTTGCTTGGTTAGATTCACACCAAGGTATTTTATATTATTTGCAACTATTGTGAAGGGTGTCATTTCCCTAATTTCTTTTTCAGTCTGTTTATCTTTCATGTAGAGGAAGGCTACTGATTTGTTTGAGTTGATTTTATAACCAGCCACTTTGCTGAAGTTGTTTATCAGGTTTAGCAGTTCTCTGGTGGAAGTTTGGGGGTCACTTAAGTATACTATCATATCATCTGCAAATAGCGATATTTTGACTTCTTCCTTTCCTATTTGTATCCCTTTGACTTCTTTTTGCTGTCTAATTGCTCTGGCTAAGAGTTCCAGTACTATATTGAATAGGTAGGGGGAGAGTGGGCAACCTTGTCTAGTCCCTGATCTTAGTGGGATTGCTTCAAGTTTCTCTCCATTTAGCTTGATGTTGGCTACTGGTTTGCTGTAAATTGCTTTTACTATGTTTAGGTAGGGGCCTTGAATTCCTGATCTTTCCAAGACTTTTATCATGAAGGGATGTTGAATTTTATCAAATGCTTTCTCAGCATCTAGTGAGATGATCATGTGGTTTTTTTCTTTAAGTTTGTTTATATAGTGGATTACATTGATGGATTTCCGAATATTGAACCATCCTTGCATTCCTGGGATAAAACCTACTTGATCATGATGGATGATTGTTTTGATGTGGTCTTGGATTCGGTTTGCTAGAATTTTATTGAGTATTTTTGCATCGATGTTCATAAGGGAGATTGGTCTGAAGTTCTCTTTCTTTGTCGGGTCCTTGTGGGGTTTGGGTATGAGTGTAATTGTAGCTTCATAGAACGAATTGGGTAGTGTTCCTTCTGTCTCTATTTTGTGGAATAGTTTGAAGAGAATTGGTATTAGGTCTTCCTTGAAGGTCTGATAGAATTCAGCACTAAAACCATCTGGTCCTGGGCTTTTTTTAGTGGGGAGGCTTTTGATGACTGCTGCTATTTCCTGAGGGGTTATGGGACTATTTAGATGGTTTATCTGCTCCTGGTTTAACTTCGGTACCTGGTATCTGTCTAGGAAATTGTCCATTTCATCCAGGTTTTCCAGTTTTGTTGAGTATAGGCCTTTGTAGTAGGATCTGATGATTTTTTGAATTTCTTCAGTTTCTGTTGTTATGTCTCCCTCTTCAGTTCTGATTTTATTAATTTGGATACTGTCTCTGTGCCCTCTGGTTAATCTGGCTAAGGGTTTATCTATCTTGTTGATTTTCTCAAAGAACCAACTCCTGGTTTTATTGATATTTTGTATTGTTCTTTCTGTTTCTATTTGGTTGATTTCAGCCCTGAGTTTGATTATTTCCTGCCTTCTACTCCTCCTGGGTGTATTTGCTACTTTTTGTTCTAGAGCTTTTAGTTGTGCAGTCAACTTGTTAGTGTGTGCTCTTTCCAGTTTCTTTTTGTAGGCACTTAGAGCTATGAGCTTTCCTCTTAGCACTGCCTTCATGGAGTCCCACAAGTTTTGGTATGATGTGTCTTCATTTTCATTGAATTCTAAAAAGTCTTTTATTTCTTTCTTTATTTCTTCCTTGACCAAGTCATCATTGAGTAGAGAGTTGTTCAGTTTCCATGTGTACGTGGGTTTTCCATTGTTTTTGTCATTATTAAAGACCAGTCTTAGTCTGTGGTGATCTGATAAGATGCAAGGGATTATTTCAATCTTTTTGTATCTGTAGAGGCTTGTTTTGTGACCAATTATATGGTCTATTTTGGAGAAGGTACCATGAGGTGCTGAGAAAAAGGTATATTCTTTTGTTTTAGGATGAAATGTTCTATAGATGTCTGTTAAGTCCATTTGGTTCATAACTTCTGTTAATTTCAAAGTGTCTCTGTTTAGTTTCTGTTTCCATGATCTGTCCATTGCTGACAGTGGGGTGTTGAAATCCCCCACTATTATTGTGTGAGGTGTAATGTGTGTTTTGAGCTTTAGTAAAGTTTCTTTTATGTATGTAGGTGCCCTTGCATTTGGAGCATAGATGTTCAGAATTGAGAGTTCACCTTGGTAGATTTTTCCTTTGATGAGTATGAAGTGTCCTTCCTTATCTTTTTTGATTAATTTTGGATGAAAGTCGATTTTATTTGATATTAGAATGGCTACTCCAGCTTGTTTCTTGGGACCATTGGCTTGAAAAATTGTTTTCCACCCTTTTATTCTGAGGTAGTGTCTGTCTTTGTCACTGAGGTGCGTTTCTTGTATGCAGCAAAATTCTGGGTCTTGTTTGTGTATCCAGTCTGATAGTCTGCGTCTTTTTATTGGGGAATTGAGACCATTGATGTTAAGAGATATTAAGGAAAAATGATTGTTGCTTCCTGTTATTTTTTTTATTAGAGGTAAAGTTATGTTTGTATCTTTTTTGGGGGTTGTTGGAAGATTACTTACTTGCTTTTCCTAGGTTGTAGTTTCCCTCCTTGTGTTGGCATTTTCCATCAATTATCCTTTGAAGTGCTGGGTTTGTGGGAAGATATTGTGCAAATTTGGTTTTGTCATGGAATATCTTGGTTTCACCATCTATAGTGATTGAGAGTTTTGCTGGGTATAGTAATCTGGGCTGGCAATTGTGTTCTCTTAGTGTCTGTATGATGTCAGTCCAGGCTCTTCTGGCTTTTATAGTCTCTGGTGAGAAGTCTGGTGTAATTCTTATAGGTCTGCCTTTATATGTTACTTGACCTTTTTCCCTTACTGCTTTTAGTATTTTTTCTTTGTTTTGTGCATCTGATGTTTTGATTATTATGTGACGGGAGGTATTTCTTTTCTGGTCTAGTCTATTTGGTGTTCTGTAGGCTTCTTGTATGTTTATGGGCATCTTGTTCTTTAGGTTAGGGAAGTTTTCCTCAATAATTTTGTTGAAGATATTTACTGGCCCTTTAATTTGGGAATCTTCATTCTCATCTATACCTATTATCCTTAGGTTTGGTCTTCTCATTGTGTCCTGGATTTCCTGGATGTTTTGAGTTAGGAGTTTTTTGCATTTTGCATTTTCTTTGACAACTGTGTCAATATTTTCCACCGTATCTTCTGCATTTGAGATTCTCTCTTCTATCTCTTGTATTCGGTTGGTGATGCTTGTGTCTGTGACTCCTGATCTCTTTCTTAGGTTTTCTATCTCCATGGTTGTCTCCCTTTGAACTTTCTTTATTGTTTCTATTTCTAGTTTCAGATCCTGAATGTTTTTGTTTAATTCCTTCTTTGTGTTTTCTTCCATTTCTTTAAGGGATTTCTGTGATTCCTCTTTAAGGGCTTCTATCTGTTTACTTGTACTCTCCTGTATTTCTTTAAGGGAGTTACTTAATTCCTTCTTATAATCCTCTATCATCATCATGAGAAGTGATTTTAATTCTGAATCCTGCTTTTCTGGTGTGATGGGGTGTTCAGGGCTTGCTCTATTGGGAGAACTGGGCACTGATGATGCCAAGAAACTTTGGTTTCCGTTGCTTATGTTCTTGCGCTTGCCTTTCGCCATCTGGTTAACTCTAGTGGTACCTGCCCTCACTGTGTAAAACTGGAGTCTGTATTTCCAGTTATCTTGCTTATTGCAGAGCTCCTCAGAGTCCAGAGGTCTCTGTGGTCTTATGCTCCTAATCTCCTGGGTGGAATAACTCCTGGGACTCAGGCCACCTCTTGGATCTGGAAATCCTTCTGCTCTGAGTGCAGTGGGTCCTCGATGACTCAGGATTCAGTTTCAGCTGCTCTGAGTGCAGTGGCTCCAGCTGCTCTGAGTGCAGTGGCTCCTGGATGACTCAGGATTCAGTT